>NC_134532.1:121132008-121435038 GCF_050624435.1 Tenrec ecaudatus
CCAGCCACAGGATCAGCAGCTCGAAACCACCAGCTGTTCTAAAGGACAAAGATGAGGCTTTCTATTCCTACAAAGCAGGATGTTCTCAGAAACCCGCAGGGGAAGCTCTAATCTAGGATCACTGTGAGACAGAATAGATGCCATGGCAGAAAGGATACCTAAGGGTCGAAGAGCTCTTTTTTCCCCATTCTTTCCCTCTCTCTTCCTGTTTCCCTACCCACATACCACCCAAATTAGTTTTCTTTCAAAACTCTTCATCTAGAAAACTTTAAATAAGCTTTTAAGATCATGAAACCTTGGGACAGAATTGACACTTCCCTGTATTACAATGGCTTAGTGGGTTATGCTTTGGGCTGATCACCACAAGGTGAGTCGTTCTAAACCACTAGCCACTGAGAGGCAAAAAGACAAGGCTTTCATTTCCTGTTAAAAGTTATAGTTTTGGAAACATAAGGAAGTAAGCCTGGAGGGTTACTATGAGTGAGAATTTCACTTAAGGGTAGAGAGTTTGGCATTATGCTCTGACCATATTGTATACATGGCAACTATTAACACCATTAAGGTGCATATTATTTTCCTCTTGCCTTGTTCTTTTTCTGATCAGGTGTTTCATAAATATTTGTTGGATATTTGTTGATGACTAAACTCTTGTTGACTTTAGTAAAATTTTCAGTTTGTTAAATCTTAGGGAATGAGTAATAAAGTTATTTCATTATTTTCCATCCCTCTTGATTCTCCAAATATCCAGGAGTGTGTTTGTTCAGGCATAGATTGGAAAATATTTTTAAATATATTAAGTTGCAATTTTGAAAATATATTAAGAAACACTACTCTGGCTTCTAAAAAATTTTAAACAAATACAGAAAAATCATAACTTTGGAAGACAAAAAAATCCTTTTCCCACTTATGCCAAAGGAAGTAGTTACTAAAGGAAAGAAGGAGAAATCTGTTTATTTTAAGCATTATAGTCTCTCTAGACCTAGTGATGGACATCGTGACACAAGAATTATTAATGAGCTACATATTTTTGCTTGTTGTCTCTTCATAAGCAATTCAATGTCTGAAAGAAAAATTCTTCAGACTTCATTGGTTATTAACAGAGAGTTACAAAAGGATATTTTTAATGAAAATTAGTAAAAGACAATTAGATTATGAAAGAAATTTTTCTTACAGGTATTCACATGAAGTAATTCATCTTATGCTATGGAAGCACTTTTTATAAATTGCTATTTTATAGTATGCTATATTATTTATAATGTTCTAGCCATGTAAAATATCAGTTGCATTGTGTAGGGCCGTCCTCAGCATTAGGTTACTTGATTACAACAGTCTTTCCCCTAGTCCTGTACCAGAATGATGAATTACTGTTGGTCTTACAAAGCAATCAGTATTTATATTACTGTTAAAGATGATGTCAACTTTTCTACCTCGGAAATGCTCCCAGAAGAATGCACACTCAGAGACATAACTATGCTGCTTCATTCATATAATAAAACCAAATACCAACCTCAGTGCCACTGAGTCAATGCTGACTCAATTCAATCCCCTGGGGTCTCTGAGGCTGTTGACTAGTCAAGAGAGTAGAATGCCCAGTCTCTGTCCCATGGAGCTGCAAGTGTTTTCGAACTGCTGACCATGCAGACTGCAGCCCTACATGTATTCACCACACAACCTTATTCATATCAGAGTCTCTTAATCTGCAAGTCTAACCATCATTTATAAACTGCCAACAACCAATCTGATCCCTTGGTAAGTTTGTTTTTTCAAGTAATTTCCCTCATTTATAGCCCTCACCATGGACTGCTGACATTCTACCTTTGATTTTCCAGGAAAGACAAATTGACGTTACTTGTAGGATTCTATGCTGTATTTTCACTCAGCACCATCCCTCAGCAGCATTACTCAGCACATGCAACGTATGTGCAAGGTGGCTAAGTCTCGCTACAAAAAGGGACTATTTCTTTTTTATTGCTTCATTAAAAAAAATTCTATAATGGATCATACAACTCTTTTTTAAAAATCATTTTATTAGGAATTCATACATACATCAATTGTATAAAGCACATCTGTACATTCATTGCCCTCATCATCCTCAAACCATTTCCTCTCCACTTAAGCCTCTGGCATCAGGTCCTCATTGTTCCCTTCCCTCCCGCTCCCCCCTCTTTCATGAGCCCTTGATAATTTAGAAATGATTATTTTGTCATATCTTACCCTGTCCGATGTCTCCCTTCACCCCCTTTTCTTTTGTCCATCCCCCAGGGAGAAGGTCACATGTAGATCCTTGTGATCAGTTCCCTCTTTCCAACCCATCCTCCCTCTATGTTCCCAGTATCGCCACTAACACCACTGGTCCTGAAGGGATCATCCACCCTGGATTCCCTGTGTTTCCAGTTCCTATCTGTACCAGTGTACATCCTCTGGTCTAGCCAGATTTGCAAGGTAGAATTCAGATCAAGATAGTGGGTGTTAGGCACTAGAGGAAAGTTGTGTGTTTCATCGCACCCTGACTGGCTCGTCTCCTTCCCGCAACCCTCTGTAAGGAGATGTCCAATTGCCTACAGATGGGCTTTGGGTCTCCACTCTGCACTCTCCTCATTCACAATGATAGCATTTTTTGTTCTGATGATGCCTGATACCTGATTCCTTAGACACGTCATGATCGCACAGGCTGGTGTGCTTCTTCCATGTGGGCTTTGTTGCTTCTGAACTAAATGACCGCTTGTTTACCTTCAAGTCTTTAAGACCCCAGATGCTATGTCTTTTGATAGCTGGACACCACCATTAAGGTGCATATTATTTTCTTCTTGCCTTGTAGATGAGGACATCAAGCTTCAACCTGATTGACAGGCTAGTCTCCACCCCTTCACTCATAAGAGTCTCAAGTTGACGCCGGGTTATGTAACCACCACACATGGCATCACCCACATAGTCAAAATGGACATTTCATGATTTAGCTTGTTATGCCATGTTGTCCCTGATGGAATAATAACTATACACCTATAAGGAAATCCAGTTAATACAGCTACTGTTCAAAAACTAGTGATGAAGAAATTGAAGACTTTCAGAATTTCTGTCTACAATTGTAGAAGCATGCAATCAATATGCATTGGTAAACATTGGTATTTATAATGCAAAGCTGGAAACAAAGAGGAAGGAACACTATTTGGAAAATATGGCTTTGCTGAAAAAGAAATGAAGCAGGAGGTCTCATGACAGAGTTTTGAAAACAAACATCTTCTTTTTCAATAACATAAACAGCAACTGAATACATGGATCTTGCCCACTTGAATACACAGGGATCAAGTTGACCACATCAGGGAGAGGAAATGATGGAGAAGTTCAAGATTAGCAGCCAAAACTAGGCCAGGGCTGACTGTGAAACAAATAATTAATTGTTCATTAGGGCTAAATTCAGGCTGAAGGTGACAATAAAAACAATTTTACAAGGATCAAAATATGAACTTGTTACAGGGTCAACCATAACAAAGCTTGTAAAGATGACACAGGACAGGAATGTGTTTTATAGTTTTACATAGGTTCACTATGAGTCAGAGCCAGACTTTACAGCACCCAACAATGACAACAAAAACAACAAAATATAGAAAGAAAGATCATGTAAAGAGAAACTTTCTCCTTTGTTAGAGCAATCATAGCAGAAACTGGTTTCCACAGAAACGAGGTCAACCTTGGACAAACTAGGCAAGACTATTGCAATAAACTAGTCTTCATTATTAAGGAAGCATAACATGTACAACTGTTTCCTAGATGCCATCTATAGTAGCTAGTCCACTCTTAATATATCAGTAATGATTTACTGCACCATAATTTTATACACATAGAAAGTATATTCTGAGCATGAGATTTGTTTGAATATTTCTCTCTGAGTTTTTGCATTCACTAGAGTTCACTACTTGTCTGGTGGGTTGTTGTATTGTGGTAGTATGCATGTTGCTGTGATGCCAGAAGCTATGACACCTGTTTCTTAACTTTCTTTCTGTCCTTTTTAATCATTTTATTGGGGGATCACACATTTTTATCACAATCCATGCATCTATCCATTGTGTCAAGCACATTTGTACATTTGTTGCAACATCATTCTCAAAACATTTGCTTTCTACTTGAGCCCTTGATATCAGTTCCTCATGTTTCCCCCTCCCTCCCCATTCCCCCCTCCTTCATGAACCCTTGATAATTTATAAATTATTATTTTGTCATGTCTTACACTGTCCAACGTCTCCCTTCAACCACTTTTCTGTTGTCCATCCCCCAGGGAGGAGGTGATATGTAGATCCTTGTAATGGGTTCCCCATTTCTATCCCACCTTCCTGCTACCCTCCAGGTATTGCCACTCACACCACTGGTCCTAAAGGGATCATCTGTCCTGGATTCCCTGTGTTTCCAGTTCTTATCGGCATCAATGTACATTCTCTGGTCTAGCCATATCTATAAGGTAGAATTTGGATCATGATAGTGGGAGGGAGGAAGCAGAACTAGAGGAAGAGCTAGAGGAAAGTTATATGTTTCATCATTGCTTCCCTGCACCCTGACTGGCTCTTCTCCCCACAACCCTTCTGTAAGGGGGTGTCCAGTTGCCTAGACATGGGCTTTGGGTCTCCACTCTGCACTCACCCTCATTTACAATAATATGATTTTTTTGTTCTTTGATGCCTGATACCTTATCCCTTCGACACCTCATGGCCACACAGGCTGGTGTGCTTCTTCCATGTGGGCTTTATTGCTTCTGAGCTATATGGTCACTTGTTTATCTTTAAGTCTTTAAGATTCCAGATACTATATCTTTTTATAGCCGGGCACCATCAGCTTTCTTCACCACATTTGCTTATGCACACATTTGTCCTCAGCTAACATGTTGGGAAGGTGTGCATCATGGAATGCCAATTTGATAGAACAAAGTGTTCTTGCATTGAGCAAGTGCTTGAGTGGAGGTCCACTCTCCATCTGCCACCTTAATACTAAACCTATAAATATATGCATGTAGAACTATGTCTCCACCATCCAGTATAAATATATTTACATATATACATGACTATATTTAGACCTCTATAAATACCCTTTGCCTCCTAGTTCTTGCCTCTATTTCCTTTTACTTTCCTCTTGTCCCACTGTCATGTTCAGCCTTCATTTGGGTTTCAGTAATTTCTCTTGGTTACATTGCCCTTGCTGAATCCCTACCACACCTCTCACACCCTCCTTGCCACTAATTTTAGATCACTTGTTGCTCCTTTGTCCCTAGATTGGTCAACACTACCACCTTACCCCCACCTCCCCCTCTCCCATGATCCCCCAGAACCATCCGTCCCATTGTTTTCTCCTCTAGATTGTTCATCCAGCCTATCTTATCTAGATAGATCTGCAGAGATAATAATATACACCCAAAAAAAGATATAACAAGACAAAGCAACAAAAGAGAGCACAGTGGTGATAACAAAAAAGAAAATCAATGACCCAGAAAAGAATAAATTAATTTTTTTTTAAGAAAAGAAAAAAATTTAAATTTAAAAAAGAAAAAAACCCTGTAAATAGGTCAAGGCCTGATTTTTGATCTCTAGGTGTCTTTCAGTCAAGTCCGATGGGGTGCCATGCTCTGGCCCCAAAGTCTATCATTTGCACTCCCATGGGAGCTCCCTGCTCTGCTCCCCCTGTTGCTCTGCCACACGCCTTCAGTGTTTTGCATCAGTGTTGTGGGGTCAGATCAGGCCAATCCTGACATCGAGTCCTCAGTGTTGTCCCCTGTAGGGCCATGGGTCAGCCAGGGGATGTCATGTCTCACAGTGGGATCAACCATATGGTCCACTCTGTGCATTGGCTGTTCAGAGAGGGGATATCATCCTCCAGGCCTGGTGGGCCAGGATGTGCTCCAATCTCTCTTCCTCCCCATTCATTTGCTCCCATGTGCTCTGATCAGACATGTCTCTCTCCCCTAGCTGCAGCTTCAGTGCCATCCTCTAAAGTAAATTCTTCTGGGGGAAGGGACAGTTGTCCATGTAGCTGGTATGGGGGCCAAGCCCTCAGGCCCCTCCACTGGCTCACCTCTCAATTCCAGCATGCTGCATTTGCATCCTAGAACACCAGATTTAAGTCTGGTCCCCCTTTCCCTGTGGAGACACAAACAATACCCTCTTCCTTGGGTGCGTCAGTGCCCTATGCCCACGCAAAATCTCTCTCTCTTCCCCCCCCCTTTCCTTTCCTTTCCCTCTGCCTCCTTTTTAGTTGGCTACCATATGTACCCCTGTATTTGGTATGGCCCCTGCCATACTACCTGGACCTCACCTCTGGAGTGCTTGTATACAGTAGTTTTTCCCTGTGCCCCTTTTGCATTTTTCTTTTCCTTTTTTTTTTTTGATAAGCTTACCTCATCGGACTCATGTTGTACTTGTCGTTTTGTGTTTGGCTTACTTCATTTAGCATAATTTCCTCCAGTTCTTCCCATGTAGCAGTATGCTTCAATCTTCATTTTCTTATACTTATATGAGTATCACTATTTTTTTTCTCAAGATAACCCAGCCTAACACACCATCATCACTTCAAATACAACAATCTGAGTCACCTATATTGTATATATTTCAAAGAAGCTTCCAGAGTAAGACAAGAAAGGAGGACTTGGATAGCCACTTCAATAAGAAAGAAGAAGGAAAGAAAGCTACTGGAAACCTAATGAATAACAGTGGAATGTTGGCTGGTATGATGCTGGAAGATGAACTTATCAAATTAAAAGCTTCAACTTGTACTTCTCTATGAACTATCAATGGTTGATTCTGCAGTTGGTCCCTGGTCTTTTTATATTTGAGGATTGTGAGTGTTTCCATCATATATTTCCACAGGTGTAGTCTACTGAATTTCTGTGTACTCTATCTGGTATGTTTTCCACATGTATATTTTATATTTATGTTTTTGAAAAAGGTATTTTCCATGGAAAAGGCTTCCTTCTTGTAAAACTCTATCATGTGATCCTTGTCAACATTTTTTATGTTTTCCAATTGAGGTTCTCATTATTTGTTTTAAACATTTATATTTCAATAGTCAGCAATTTTTAATGCCTTCTGATTGCACATTTGATCAAGTTCAGCCTGCAGACGTTGGTTAAATCCTTCAAATATTTTTCATCTTTGGCACTAGTGTTTGAATTAATTTGAATAATAGTTGTATTAACTGGTCTTCCTTGTAGGTGGTTTAATTATCACTGACAGTATTATACTTCAGGATAGAACTTAAATATTCTTTTTTTTAATATTCTTTTAAACAATGAATATAATGCTATTTCTTTTTAATTTGTTATTAATGGCATATTAGACCATGTGAATGTCTGATTCAAAATAGCCAATATTAGTTCCATTCAGCTCATTTTATTTTTAATGACTTCCAATTTTCATAGATTCATAGTTACTATTCAAATTTGAGATTATTATTGAATGTTTGCAGTTATTTCTTCACTTTTTGAGTCATGCTATAACAGCAAAATCATGACTCAGGAATGGCCAGGTGGCACTCTTGGAGAACTTGAAAGAGGGAAGTTTTATTAGCCAATGATTCAAAGGAAACAGCGTTCTGAAAGATCTGGGCCCCAAATGTTAGGTGGGTGCAGCTTTTAATACTTTATCTTCACAACTAAGTTCACAGCAGAGGGCAAGTCCACAGAAACAGAATAGGCAGGGATTTCTAGGGCAGATAATGTCATTAGTAAAGGAGGGAAGGGGTCGTGGGATGGGTGTGTTCCAGAAGAGAGGAAACATGCTTTTTTTTTCAAAGCTATGATTTTAAATTGTTTTAAAAAACAAATTTATCACTTTCAAAGTACTTTCCATTACACTTAATGTGTTCATCAAATCTGTAATTCCATTATTGGAAATAATTTTCAAACTCATCTGTTTGGATGGCTGACAGCACCTCCCCCATTTTCATTTCACCTCTTCCATCTCATCAAATCACTGTCCTTTCATGTCCCTCTTCATTCACAAAAACAAAAAGTCTCATGGAATAACATCAGGAGAGTATGATGCATTGGGCAAGAGGGGCATGCTATTTTTTGCTGAAAACTGGTGCACTGAGATGGATATTTGAACAGGTGAATTTTCATGGTGGCAAAACCAGTCTCCTGTCTGCCACGAATCAGGCCTTTTTTTTTTCTTTTGTCACATACTGTTACACAATCTTTTCAGAACTTTAAAATTTAAAGCTTGATTAACAGTTTGACCTGCTAAAATGCATTAAGAAGAGACATTTTCATGCATTTGGGAAGCTGACAGACATCCAGTATGAGGTTTATTGTCAATTGAAATTTCACCTTTTTTGAAAAAGAGAAAAACACTTGTAGAGTTGAGTTTTTCCCATAGCACTATTCTTGTAATCTGTGTTCAGCATCACAACAATTTCTGCTACATTTTTTCCTGAGCAGGAAACAACATTTCACAGCCGCACGCTGATCTTTTAAATTGGCCATCACAAAAAATGAGGTTTGAGTGAAACTGCTTTTAGGAACAAATTCACTGTGACCAGAGAGAACCTTCCCAGGCAATGCCACTGGATGCACTAACTCAGAACAAGTTGCTCGATGCTTGCCTACCAGGGAAAGTGTGTACTATGAAAGCTGTGCCCAGTAGAGCTTTTTTCCACTTTTTTTCCCAGTGGTGGGGTGGGGTTGGTAAATGGGATGGGGCAGTGCATTGGGTTTCTTTTCCAAAGGTTAAAGTTCCTGACTAGAATATTCCTTACAATACAAAGGAAAGTCCTCAAACATTTCTCCATTTATGTAATTAAGGCCAAGTCTACTCTGAGGATTCTCTTTTGACATCCATTTTGGTCTCTTTCTATGGACAAAATATTGAGCAAGGTAGGTAACATCAAACGAAGAGGGGAGAAATATATCATTCATAAACCAAAAAGAACTGGTTGATATTTAACTTATCAAGAACCAATGGTATAGATGGAAGAAATCCAAGCTGCATCAATATTTTGGGCAAAAAACAGATTTCCTTGAATTAATGGAATAGCAATTGATGTGTTTTAACCAACAGATATAATGCTGTAAGTATTCATTCTTCTATGCCAAGAAATTTGGTAGATGACTGCCTAGCCAGGTGACAGAGATCCAGAATCATGCCCATTCCTAAAAAAAAAAAAAGGAGGTGCAACAGAATTCAGACATTGCAGAACATCATTACTATTAAATGAAAGTGTAATTGAGCTATAGATTATTTTAAAATGGTTGTAGTGGGACATAGACAAGGAAATGCCAGAAATTTAAGCTGGATTCAGAAGAGAATCTGAAGAAGGGGAAATCAATGTTGCTGTTAGACACTGCTTAGCTGAAAGCATGGAATAGCAGAAAAATGTTTACCTGTGTTTAATTGTCTCGGTGAAGGCATTTAATTGCATGGGTGATAACAGACTACAGACAATGTGAACTATGAACTATAATGAACATTGTGAAGAATGGGAGTTCTAGAACAACTGTACTGAGATGGAACCTGTACATAGAACAAGAGCCAATCATTTGAATTGAGTAAAGGAATGATGGGTGGTAAAAATAAGGAAAGGTGTGTGTCATGCCTATATCCTTCCACCATATTTATTTCATGTGCATTCTGAAAAATAATCTCAAAAGCTGAACTACATGAAGAAAACTGTGGCATCAGACTAAAGGAAGACTCTTTAACAACCTGCAAATTGTGGGTGGCACCAAGTGGCTTCGTGAAAGTGAGCAGGGCTTGAAGCACTTAATGAAGATACAAAACCATAATCCTCAATCTGGATTACACTTCAACATAAAGAAAACAAAAATTCTCACATCTAGGTTGTCGGGGAAGGAATTGCCCCCAACAAATCATCACTGGTTCTGTAGGTGCAATTGTACAGTTAAGCTACAGAAAGATTACAATAAATCCACAGAGAGCATGAGGAATAGAAGAGAGATTGGAATAATGGAGTCAGACACATTTCATAGTAGCATGCTCACCGCCTGGATGGCCATGATTTTACCAGCCAGATCCCTGCACAGTGTAGACTAAGGCGAGGTGGGGCAGAGACCCGGCAGAAGGCTGGAGACCCCGTTTATTGCTAACCAAGGATTATATCTACTTAGGGGCATGTGATTACAGGCAACCACACGTCACAGGAAGGGGCAGTACTGTAGGCATACAAGCAATAGGAGGGGGATAAACAATAGGCATAGGTGTAACAGAAAGAGGATGAGCTAGGAGTGTACACATGATAGGAAGGGGAGGAACTAGAGGCATAGATTCATGATGGCAGCCTAACTTTGGTCACCCTTGACCCTTCTGGGGTCTACTACAAGGAAACAGTCAACTACTATCCTTATCAAACGGGAGTGGGTCCTATTTGTTGTGGGTTAAACAGTGGTTACTGCTTCCTCTAGATGGCTGATAACCCTTAGGGAGAATAACACCTGACCTACTTCTGTTGACCTCCAAGTGTGTAGTCATTCACCAAGTGTAGCAAGCACCTAAGTTTGGCATATATTGGGGCGCTACAACTTGGGAGAAATCTTTCTATTTCCCACACTAGGCTAATAAATAACATCACAATAAAGGGAGAAAAAAATTTAAGTTACCAAGGAATTCATTTTATGTAGACCCACAATCAATCTCCATGGAATTAGCAGTCAGGAAGTCAAATGATGTAGTGCACAGGTAAATCTGCTATTAAATATTTCTTTAAGATTTAAAAAAGCTAAAATTGACTGTGGTGGGAAAGAGGGAAGAAAAAGAGAAGAAAAACTAATAAAGAGTAAATGGAGAGATGATCACTGATCACCTGAATGTGGAGCTGGAGGAGTTTAAGCCCTTCTTCAAGGTGGCAGGTCAGTGTGCTCTGTTAGTGCTGGGAGGAATTGCCCTCGTTGGCAAGATCATCTTAGAGGGCAGGCTGAGGTTTCCTCAGCAGCACGGAGTGCTGTAGAGGCCTGTCACAGCTGCCTTGTATGGTGTGCAGCGCTCCCACAGAGGGTAGGCTGGAGTTCCCCCTGCTATTTGGGAGGAGTTACCCTAGGTGGAGGGTAGTGGCCCAGAAGCCAGCCATGGCATATGAAAAGAAAGAGAGGGAGAGAAAAGGAAAAAGAGAGAAAAAGAAGAAAAAAGACAGAGAAAAGGAACAAAACAAAACAAAACTGGCCCTGTCTGGACCTACTGTGGTGGGAAAGATAGAAGGGCCAGGAAATGAAGGGAGGCGGAAAAGCGTAGTGAGCAAGGAGATAACTGAGGCTTGACCACCTGATTAGGGGGCTGGAGGAGTTCCCGCCCTGCCTCAAGGTACCAGGATGGTGGGCCCACTTGGTGTAGGGTCCCACAGATGCTGGGCAGAATTATCCTAAAGGCAAGATCACAGCAGAGGCCAGGCAGCGGTTCCCACAGCAGTATTGAGTGCTGGAGTTCACTGGTATAGCTGCGTTGTGCAGGAAGGAGGGGGATTCCCCTCAGCCTCCTGTAGGGCCTCAGGAGTGGCAGGACCTCCCCAGCTGTGCACAGGATCACTGAGAGCTGATAATAGCGCCCCCTGCTGGGTTTGTTTCCTAGCTTGCTCCAGGACTGCTGATGCTCTAATAGCTCAGAGGTCTTCTTCATCCCCTGGTCAGCTGGGATTGAATGAAGTCTGAGGCTGCTCCAAGGGGTCTTTGTTATGTAGATAGCCTCTGGGCTCTAAGCCTAACTTCTGGCCTTCCTTAGAAAGGGCTCCCTTATTATGCTAATGGTGTTAAAGGACTCTTTCTGCTAGTTGCCTTGGAGTTATACAAGCCTGGATGTTCAGTTTTTACTGAGGAAATATATTTTTCTCTCTTTTTTGTATTGAGTTTATGGAGTGCCTTGATTTGGGAGCTGTCACGCTGCCTCCGGAGAAGAACATCCAGTTTATCAGAGAGGTTGTTTTCTTCTCGACCAACTGGAACTGAATTTGCCCCCTGGACTCTATCCACTTATTTTCTGACACACTGTGACCTGACTCAGGTAAACTTCCTTACTTCTTTTCAATTGCTCCAAATCTATGGCTACCCGCCTACCCCCATGATCCCCAGACTTTGAGCTCAAGGCCGCTAACAGCATGGGGCGCTCTGGTGTGGGGGTCCTGTGCTTAACTTTCAGAGGTTCTCTTTGTGCCTGGGATGATGCCCCCTTTACAGTGTCAGCCTGGGGAAATTGCTACTCACTGCCATCGCTGCCAAACTAGGACACAGGTAGCTTCTCTGCGGGAGCTCACAATTTCTAGGTTCTTTCATTTTTGTCAGTGGCTTTGTTTTTGTTATTTCGTTCTTGCTTTCTGCTGTTGTTATTATTTTGTTGGTTTTGACTTCCTTTGCTGTTTTATTTGACTTTGCCAGGTTTCTGCACTTTTAATATATCTGCATGTCTACCTAGATAAGATAGGCAGGATGAATAATTCGGAGATGTAAAGAATGGGACCAATGGTTCTGGGTGGATATGGGAGAAGTTGCGGTGGGAGAAAGGAAGGGGGGCAGGGAACAACCCAGCGACAAGGGAACAAAAGTGAACTAAAATAAATGGAAGGAAAGCCCTAGGATGCCTAGAGGGGCTCAATCAAGGGCAATGTGGCAGTGAGTAATCACTAAACCCGAATGAAGGCTGAACATGATGGTGGGACAAAAGGAAAGTAAAAATGAAATAGAGAAAAGAACCAGGAGGCAAAGGACATTTTTAAAGACCTAAAAACAATCATGCACCTATGTAAATATATATATATATATATATATATATATATATATATATATATAATGAGAGGAGAACAGAACTATGTACTCATATCTAGATGTTAAGAATTAAGGTTGAAGATGGACATTGGACATCTTCTCAAATACTTCCTTAATACAAGAACACTTTGTTCTAACAATCTGGTATTCTGTGGAGCTCACCTTCCCTACACGATCACTGAAGACAACATGAGAACATAAGCAAATGTGGTGAAGAAAACTGATGGTGACCAGCTATCAAAAGACACAGTGTCTGGGGTCTTAAAGGCTTGAAGATAAACAAGCGGCCATCTAGCTGAGAAGCAACAAAGCCCACATGGAAGAAGCACACCAGCCTGTGTGATCATGAGGTGTCAATGGGATCAGGTATCAGGCATCTAAGACCAAGAACAAAAGCATACCCAAGGTGAATGGGCTGGGGAGGGGGCGGGTGCATGGAGTGGAGACCCAAAGCCTATTTGTAGACAGTTGAACATCCCCTCACAGAGGGGTCACAGGAAAGAGATGAACCAGTCAGGGTGCACTATAGCACTGATGAAACACACAACTTTCCTCTAGCTCTTTGATGCTTCCTTAATTCCACTATCATGGCCTCAATTTCACCTTACAAATCAGATTAGACCAGAACATGCACACTGCTACAGATAAGAGCCTTCAACACAGGGAATCCAGGATAGATAAACCCCTCAGGGCCAACAAGGAGACCATATATACCAGGAGGATTAGGGGACGGTGGGGGAAGAAAAGGGGAATGGATCACAAGCATCAATATAACTCCCTTCCAGGGGGACAAATAATGGGAAAGAGGATGAGGGGTGACCAAGGATGGGGTAAGATATGGAAAAAATAATCTGTAACTTATTAAGGACTCATGAGGGAGGATGGGTGGGGGAGGGAGAGGGAAGAAATGGGGAGCTGATATCAGGGGCTCACGTGGGAAGAGAATGCTTTGAAAATGATGATGGCAGCATATGCGCAAATATACTTGATTGGAGGAATGTATGGATTGTGACAAGAGTTGTAAGAGCCCGAATAAAAGTATTTTTTTAAACATGTTAAAAAGCATAGATGTGACATTGAAAACTAAAGAGTACATGAGCCAAGTAATTGTATTTTCAATTGCCTCATCTGCATATGAAAGCTGGACAATGAATATGGAAGACGGAAGAATTGATGACTTTGAATTATTGTGTTGATTAATAACATCATATATAACATGATCTCTGCTTGTCAAAGTAGAGTTAGAATAATTCTTAGATGTGAGGATGATGGGACTTCATCTCACCTACTTTGTTCAAGTCATCCACCAGGAGAAGCTAGTCCGTGGAGAAGCATAGCATGTGTGGTAAAGCAGAGAAGCAGAGATAAAAAGAGAAAAATGCCTAAGAAAGGTCTCAAGGAATTGACAAAGGTGCTGCAACCATGGGCTCAAAGATCAGACCAGCTGCGAGGGTGATACCGGCCTTGGCAATGTTTCCCTTTGCTGCACACAGGATTGCTGAGTCAGGCTGAATGACTATAGCCAAGTCATTCTGTTTTAGTGTACATTTTTCATCTTTTTAGAGGTGTTCTTTTACCAAAATGTGCTAAAGCAGAACAAAATATCACCTTGATTCCATGAGCTGTAGCTTTCCCATGTGTAAAAGACTTACTGAAGGCACACCTGAAAGATTCTACTGTGAGAAACTTCAACTGAGAAATCATTGCTGATACTTTGGTCTTGAACAATGCTTCCACCCATCCACTTCAGTCTTAGTTGACCCTCCTTTCCTCTCCAGATTTTCCTCTCCTAATCTTTCTCTTCCTGACTTTTCTCCAATGACAGATAATAAAAGACCTTGACAAGGTCTTCTTCTTAGAAAAGTAGTGTTTCGCCCAGAGCCCCTTCATGGACACGTGGACCCCAGCAGTATGTGTGGTGGGAGATAACATCTCACAGTCTGTCATGGTTGGAGAATTGCTTTTGTTCTAATAATTCGTAGGGAAATTTTCCACCCTATCGTATTTTTTTAAAGTTCTAGTCAGTTCAACAGCACAGAACAATCATAGCACCAGCAAGCTATTGATAAATACACAAACCAACCCTCACCTCCACAGCACATACCCTAGTCCTGAAGCGGGTACATTCTGTGCAGTGTCTCCAATGAGGTTATATTTCTGTTGCAGGTTCTATTTCTGACAAATCCAACCTAAGAAGAAAGCTGCAATGTCATAAAGCAAAAAAAAAAAAAAAAGTAGTAAAGAATCTTTTGGAAAAGTAGAAAAGAATGATGTTTACTAAAGAATAAAGCTTGCTTTACTTTGTTTTCTGGATTTTTTTGAAAGGTCTTCAATAGGATGATTTCTCCTTACTATTTTTTTCCCTACAACAAAAGATCTTTTAAAAAGGAAAATTATGATCATCTGAATAAGTTTTTAAAAATCCAGATAATTTACCTCTCAAGAAATATTTGAATTCAGAGTGCCTTAGTAATATTGTCCAAGCAAACGAATGGTTTATAACCTTTAAATATATAAAATATTTATATAACATTTAAATATATTTATGTATATCAATATGCATATATACATAAATATATATGGTATATAATTTCTCATTTTTTGCAGTTGAATACTTTAAAATAAAGCTGACATTTTACTCTTGAAAAATAAAATCTGGCTCCATATTGATTTTTAAAAACTAAATAAAGCTAAGATGCAAGATAGGAAAGTTAGTTATAATGACTAAGAGGATAAGCAGGGTAGAAGAGATAAGGTAATGCTGGTGGAGGATAGCTCCAATCCTTCACACAAAACTGGGAGGGTGTTTTTGAGTGAGTTGAAAAAGATATTCCTCTGATTACCCAAGAGCTATATAATCCCTTAGCAACTGACACAAAGATCCTAACATTTAGAAAGGTGCAGTCTAAGATATGAGTGTCCTAAATCAGAAAATGAATGAGTGTAGATTCATAATGAGAAGCAATGTGACAGAGGGACAGAACACACATGGTTGTGCCACTAGCTGGTGTCGTAGTGGTTACTCATTAGGCAGGTAACTCCAAAGCCCACAGTTCACATCAAAATGACCAGCTGTTCCTGAAGAGAAAGACAGGGTGTTCCCTCTGCAGTTACAGCCTCAGAAAAGCACAGGGCAGTTCTCCCAGACTTATAGGGGTGCTAAGAATCAGCATGGGCTCAAGGGCAGTGAGTGAGAGTCCCAATTTTAGGGATTTATTCCTGCCTCAGGTTTCTACCATAGAGCAGTGGTTGTCAAAATTAACCTGTACCGGGATCCCTGGAGAACTTGGTAAAACACAGATTGCTCGACTCCAAGCCTTTGTTTGATATTCATGTTCTAACCACCCCACCCCAATGTTGCTATTTTTTATAAATTCCAACTTCTGGGGGCCCCCAGGTATTCAGATTAAAACTGCTTCACAAAATTCTAGTTATGAATTTGACCAATTACTTATCCCGAGGCCTATCAGCCTATCACTTCCTTCTATACACATGAAGGGAGTTTTAAAAGTTTGTGAGAAAATGACATTAAAGAAAAAAATTAAAAAGATAAATATTATTGCATAACATAACTCCATCCAGGCAAGATAGTTTTGTAAACTATGATGAGCATGTAATGTAAATATTAGCTTTTTCACATTATTACCTGAAGAAATAGAGCTTTTATAACCCTGAATAATCAAAAGATTATCTGTCTGCACTCGCACAAAACACCCTCTCAAAGGAGCCACGCCAGGAATGTAAGGTGAATTCCTAATGATTTCCCATCAAAACTCACAAAATTCCTCTTGTTGAAGATGAATTAGCAGGAATGTTGTAGTTGAGAGAGTTTCACTGGTGAAGCTTCCCCAGGCATTTTGATGCTGAAGCTTTGCCTAATTTACTTACCTCTTGGTCCTAATAAGGCCAATTCTTTGACCTTCTAAAAAGTTAACACTTAAAATGTCTTGACCATTCAAAACACCTGTCATGACCTTGATTTGGCTGATCCACTTTTGCCTGAGCTAGACCGCTTCTACCTCTGGATAGCCATTGCTTTTATTGTGCTTTGTCTTCAGGGTGCTGATAAATCCATGTTTCATCTCTTGTTACAATTCTTCCTAGAAATGCTTCCAGACCTGGATCTCACTTGTTTTAAATTTCATCAAAAGCTCTTCCTTTGCCCGTAGCTCATTTGGACACCATATATATTTTTTGGCACCCATCAAGCCAAAGGTCTGTTCAACTTTAATTTTTCCAACAGGATTGCGTGAGCTGAACCAATTGAGATGTCTATGGTGTTGGCTGCTGTTTCTGCTGTTCATCACAGTCATCTTCAATTAGGGCACAAACGAGAATGTTTCCTTGCAAATTAATGTGGATGGTCTGCTTCTGCTGTTTGGGGATTCTGTTTAACATTCTCAAAATGAATTATCCATTTGAAAACTGCTGCTTTCTTTGGGGCATTGTCCCCATAAGTTTTTCATAAAGCATCAATGATTTTACCATTCTTTTACCCAAGTGTTGATATTTATCCTTCCTTCAATTTTAGCAAAATTCATATTAGTCTGAGGTATTCTTTATCAAACTGATGTTTTTCCTTCTGAGTTCCTCAAACTAAGTATTATTCAGACATGATATAACAAGTTAATAGGAGTGTATTTTGGCCCAAACATTTTTTGTTTTGGAAACTTCATGCACAGTCTTTTCATAAGTGCATTTTCAAGATCTGTTGTATATTCTGTAATCAATTTAATGTCTTATAACCCTATAATGTTGATTTATAGGCACACATGTGCTAATTTATTCCTTCAGCAATAACAATACATACAAGTAAAAAGGGCACTTATTGAAGGACATCTTAAGGTAGAAATAAAATAACCTAAGAGTAGACTTTGTATTAACAAAATAGAATATAGTACCATGTGTGATGGAGTATGATTTTTTAAATATTTTTATTTTAATAAAAGAAAAAAGCATGGTTTGGAGTTATACTTATTGACAAGCAAAGGAAGTAAATAGAAACATATTATTAGAAAAAATGTGAAAGCACATGATGATCATTAAGGTTTAGTGTCAATTTGGTTGATCCACGATTCTCAGGGGTTTTGCTTCTCTATGGAACTCAACTTAAGACAAGTGTGTAGAGTTATTTTTGTATACATGAAATGTTTGCTGTAATTAACTTTCAGCATATTATTGTATATAATTTGGTATTTTATATCTTATATATTTAAAATATTTGAGAATGGGTACATAATATATTTTTGATCAAACAGCAAAAATCTATTTATATGTATTAGAATAAAACATATTAATAATCATGTGTGTTAGTCTGGGTAAACTAGGGAAACATCTACAGAAATTCATATGCATACAACAGAGAGTTTCATATACAGGGTAATTGTACATTAAGAAAGTATCCCAAAGCAGTGCTGTCCAAGCCCATAAGTCCAATATTAGCCCATAAATCTAGAAAGTCGTCCTCAATTTCACAAAACACACACAATGACATTGACTGCAAGAGAAAAGTTGAATCAGTGAGCATGTAAGCAGCTCAGTACTGGCAGGGGCCTTCACAAGACTGCTCCAGCACCCAGGGCTGCATCGGGGTAGGTCCATGTCGCTTCTCCTCAGGGATGTGTTGCAGGAAGTGAGCCTTGACAATGGAAGCAGGGAACTGGCTAAGGCAGCTGCACCCTGGTGTGACCATCAGAAAGCAAGAGAGCTGAGAAGAGGCTCACTGAGCTATTTACCCTACACCCTTCAATTAATGCCACATATGTTTATCAATCAGGTTGGCACAATAAACCTCAAGTATCTCATCTTGTAAGGCATTGTAAATCATATGTTTGTTTGCATGTAAACTACTTTCAAATACAATGAGACCTAAAATTGGGAGAAAAACCAGTCTCTAGTACAAACAAAAAAATTGCTCAGTACTAAAATAGTTTAAGTATAATGAAATAGCATTTCTTTGGGAAAATATCAATACCTAAATATTAATACATAAAAGAATATAGCTTGGCTTTTTCATATCTTTATAGTAATATGTTTGAGGAAATTTTCATGAATACTTACATAATAAAGCATTGTTTTAAGCACTGTGAACTATTTGTTTTATTAAAACAATTTTTTATACCTTTTGACATGTGGAGAATTTGCCTTAAGACTGATACAAGAGTGAATGAGCCAGAGGCCACTTTGATTTGTAAACATTGGAGGATGTAATTAATATTCCCTCTATTGAAAGAAAGCAAGTGAGAATAATGTGATGTTTCTGTTACATTCAACAGAGCAGATGAATGGAAGAACTGCAAAGGCCTCAAGCATTAAACAACACAGCTAGGTAATTTAGGCCAAGTAGAAAAATGGAAGCAATAGCACCAAATTACTTTCTAAACCTTTAACATCGCAGTCGTGGAGCAAAAATAGTGACCTTGCAACATCCTGCGCCTCCTTCAAGAGCACCATTCACTGTGGGTACACTGTCACTTACTGGATGGTATCCTAAAGGACAATTAAGAAAACTCCTTGTGGTGGCAGGTTAACATGATTTTTGTGATGATAGCTGCAGGCCAGGCTGGTGGGCAGGTCAGTACACTGACCTTTGGATTAGGAAACTTGGAGTTCTGGCTTTATACCTTAGTAGTTGTGTACATTCGACTCAAATCTTTCAAGGGCCCATGACAACTGTCTGTTGAGTTCTCTACTGATGCCAACAGTTGTTAGATAAATGGGGTAAATTTTATAGAGAAAGTTTTAAAGGAATATACAATATAATTGGTTCTCATTTTAGTGTCCCAAACTAACTTGGTAACACATTGAGTAATACAATGCATTTGATTCAGCTAAGAGGTCTCTAAGTAAAATACAAAGATAGGCCAGTTAGGTGGCATCTATGTACCTTGGCTTCCTAAATGCTAGTTAGAATTGTGTGGGAATAATGTGAGGAAATATAAAAGAGAAATAGATATAGAGATGATAGAGATAGACTTATATACACACACAGAATCTTGGGACACATAACATCCCTTTGGAAACAGCTGACTGTTTTTATATCCATTGTCCATTATGTTATGATACAGTTGTAAAATCTCAATGGAAATGGGGCATAATCAATGCAATAGCTTCCTGCACACAGCCTGTATGGCTCATGCCTCTTCTACACAAAGTGATTGCTCTGCCAGGTATAAAATGGTGTAGTACATTTATAACTGATAATATGTATTGATAGTCATAATAAATGCCCATGTTACTGGTTTGTGTATATACTATACTGCATTTTCTTTCTAAAGATTTAGTCTATAACAATGTATATTTTAAATCATGAGAAGCAATATCCAATCTTGCATATCATACTTTTCTGAAGTGCCTCAGTGTTGTCTCTCTAATTTTCCTTGGGAAATATTGCTGTGAATATAGCATGCCTCTTAAACACAGCAAAAGCAACACTGATGAAAGCAGCAGCAGGAGGTGAAGTATTGATTTGGAAGTCAGAGAAAGGTTATTGAACAACATGGTGGAAAGTCAGTGAACGTTATTGCTTGTGATTTAGGAATGTTACATCAACAATCTTGATGATCACCAAAATAAAAGAAATTCTCCAAGTTGTTAACGGATCAATGCTGATGAAAAGTACAAGGCTTACAGAAATGAGAGGAGAACTTATGCATGGAGAGAGTGCTGATAATAAGGATCAAGGCTCAAGCACAAAGGTGAATCTGAAACACAGGAGGTGGCAGTTCCAACCTAATCAAATAAAGAAACTGTGATTTCATCCTTTGTACCCTGAAAGGCCGTTTCTCCACCTATTGGAACCCAGCCATCCCTACTGTCCTTATTCCAACCACCACCTGGGCTGACCTCCAACCTGCTTTTGCTACTACATCCCCTTTCCTCCAGTGCCCAATCCCATTGCATCATTTATTTAAAACATTTTATTTGTCTAGCACTTTGGATTCCCAGTCAACAAAACCTACACAACTTATTCAGTGACATTAGTTCTGTTCTTCAGATAGGGAAAATCCTCATTATTTCTATTCTGGTTGTTCTGTTTCCATTAATCTAATTTCCCTGTTGTTTGTTTTAAACAAATACCTTCTTCCTCTTCTTGGCCTTAATGTAATTGTTGTCCTATAGGCTATTTTGTATCTTCTTGTTTTGTAAGATGCACAAAAGTTAAGGGTGATATTAATTATTTTGTGCCTCATTTCAGCTTTAAAATGTTGCAAGAGGCACATGTATGCTTTCTCTGTCTAGCAAGAGTCTGGTCGTGGGGATAGAAACTTTAATTGTTTACTGGCATGTAATTCACATATCATACAATTTAATAGTTCAATCATACTAGAAGATTTGTGCAATCTTCACCGCAATCAATTTCAGAACATTTTCTGCTTTTCATACTCACTGTTGCTAGCTGTCCATTATCCCCAAACTCTTCTGCAACATCGCTGCTATTGTTTTGCTGTCAGAGGCCATGGGGTTGGCTCCAACACGGAGAGACCCAGTGCCCAAGCGGATGAAACACTGCCCTGCCCTGCACCATCCTCACAATTGTTCCTACGCTTCAGTCCATTCTTTCATCCACTTTGTCAATCCATCCCCATGGTCACTCCCTCTCTCTTTCACTGCCCCTCGATTTTACTAAACATGACGTACTTCTCCATGGACTGATATCTCCTAATGAAATGTCCAAAATACGTGTGATGAAGTCTTGCCATCCTTTCCTTTAAGGAGTACTCTGGCTGAATTTCTTCTAAGAGAAATTGTTTTTCACTTTTAGGAGTCCATGGTATTTTCAATAGTCTTCTCTAGCACCACAATTCAAATGCATCATTGATTATTCTACAGTATTCCTTATTCGGTATGCAACTTCCACATTCATACTAATAAATCGACAATGCCATGACTTGGATCAGGCACACCTTAGTCCTCAAAGTAGCATCCTTGTTTTTTAAAACTATAAAGAGGTCTTGTGCAGCAGACTTACCCAATGAAACTCACATTTTAATCTCTCAACTACTGCATCCATGAGCACTGATTGTGGACTCACACAAGACAAAATCCTTAACAACTTTGATCTTTTCTCCATACTGAGTGTTTATTAATCCACTACTTCCTCCTTATAATTTACTCAATTCTTTCCAAAATTTCATCAGAAAGAATTTTAATACACATAAACTACCATCAGTCTCTGTAAGATAAATTAGAACAGTATTATGAAGCACATAAAAATTCTTCCAAATTTCATTAGCCACTTCCAAAACATGTCCTGGGATCAAATTTTTAGCTGCTGCCCAAGAAGGAAAATTCTTTCTCTCTTTTTCTTTTTGACAGTTTAGTAGGTCAGAGAGAAGGAAGCTTCTCAGAAATAGGAGTTCTAGCAATTGCCGAAGGTTTTCATTGAATTGTTACACTTCTCTATATATTTATGAGGCAGAAAACACAGCTCTGCTTGCTGAAAGGGAGGAAGACATGAAATAGTTGCTGAGAATCCAGGACTGCAGCCTTCTGGATGGCTGACAACTCCATGTCAAGAAGACCCAAATCCTTACAACTGGACCACATGTAACATCGTCATCAATGGAAAATAGGTGGAAGTTGTCGAGAATTTTGTTTTATACGGTTCCACAGTCAACGCTCACAGAAACGGCAGTCAAGAGATTAAAAGAGGGATTGCGTTTTGTAAATCTGCTTGCACAAGAATTCTTTAAAGTACTGTAAAGCAAGGATGTTCCTTTGAGGACTAAGGTGCCCCTGACCCAAGCCATGGGGTTTTTGATTTCCTTATATGCATGTGTAAGTTGCACATTGAATAAGGAAGACAGAAGAGGAACCAAGTTATTTGAATTATCGTGCTGCAGAAGAATATTGAAAGTACAAAGGACCTCTAAAAAAACAAATAGATCTGTCTTGGAAGAAGTGCAGCCAGAGGGCTTCATAGAGGCAATGATGGCAATGCTTTCATAGATTATCAGGGGAGACGAGTCCCTGAAGGAGGACATTATATTTGGTAAAGTGGAGGGGCAGGGAAAAAGCGGAGGCCCTCAAGGAGATGGGTTGACATGGCTGCACCAATGGGCTCAAGAATAGGAACAATAAATGGCACAGGACTAGGTAGTGTTTTGTGTTGTTGTGCATAAGGTCACTATGGGTCAGCAACAACTTGATAGCACCTAATAGCAACAACAACCACCAGAAAAGAGTGAGTGGATCAGCTGTTTTGGTTTACAAAAGAATGAATAAATAAAGGTATGTTCTCATCGGTGAAAGTAGATTGAACCCATAATATATGGGGAACAATTTAGTAATGACATTAAATGATCTCAAAAGCAAAAGGCTGTAATGGGCTCATTGGAATCAGATTTTAAACATAAGTCTCAACATTATCTAGTTGAGTCTTAGATAATTTAATGCTTGGCATGCAAAAGCCAATACTATTAAGCAGGGGGAAAGTTCCTCAACATCCTGAACTCAGCAGTGGCAAGGCTATAATATCTGGCACCCAAGGAAAAGAACAGCAAACAAGGAAGGAAAGCATGATCCTTAAACAGAATTAACAATTAACAGTAGAATAGGAACAGAAATGGCAGAATTTACAGGATCAGTAGACGAGATTTCAGTGAGAAATGGTTTATATCATATAAAATAATTTAACAATATAAAGAAAACCTGAACATACTTATTATTGAATTAACACATACTACATTCCTAAATATGAGAGTAAGTTAAAAAGCGTTGCTGCAAACTTACAGAAACCTTTATTTAATAAAGGTAAAGTTATTGTAATTATGTAAGCTTCTGAACATGGTGTCTCCATCTTGGTAACTTTTCTAAGGAATTCTGGGTTCTTTGATTCATAGCACTCCAAAAGATCAGGTTTTGGGTCCTCAAGTGACTGAAGTCATGTTTGCTTTTAAAAACCTGTTCTTTGAGTTTGGGGAACAAAAGAAGCCTAAAAGAGCAAGATGATGAGTGTAGGGTTGGTTAGTATTTTCACTGAAATTGCGATCCTGTTTCCCAAAGTGGGCAATCCTGCTGGAATGAACCAGGAAGCTGGAAAAGCAGGTGATTTACATTTTATTATGAGTTACAGTAAAACATTTATAATTGTCAGGCAGGCACTGAGTGATATTTTTTTAAAGGAGGCAGTAGGCCAAGTTAAGTTTGGAGACCTATGTGCCTAAAAGAATGAGCAGGTGTATTTTCATGATTTAAAAAAAAAAAGTTCCCAATGCCAGTTGCGTAGGTATTTTTTCACAGCAGTATTCAATTTTCTTTTTTTTTTCAATTTTCTTAATAGTTATTCACAATAAACTTTTATAATTTTCCTGTGTCCATTGAGAAAATATATTAAGATTACCCCCATTGAATTCTTAAAATTCAATCTCCACCCTGACTGTATACTATAGACGAGGTGGATTTTAGATTTATTTTTTTTATTTTAGAAGTTTACAGAATTCTTCATGGACCACATCATAATTTTGGAAACTCTGCTAATCAAACTAGATGTTACCTTAAACACATTTTTTTCAGATTAAGGGAATTGAAATATCCCTTCGGAGTTGAAGCTGAAGAAACAGGGGCTCCTAACCCAAGGTTGTGGATTTGAAAGTCCATGGACCTGGCTTTAAACTGCTTGCTTTTGAGGCTTCCCAGTAATTGGCAACTTAAGACTACAGGTACTTGCGATTTTCACACTTTGTTTGCTTTTGTGACATGTTTTAGTACTGCAACCATAGTTTTTCCTTTGTAATTGAATGCTATTGAAATGTTTGCCTTCTGTTTAACCCTCAGTACTTTTTGAAATGGCATTCTGATACTAAGTTTTTAATCTGTATAACTGAATATTACATGCATTTTAATCCAAAAGAATGTTACTATATATGTATAGATTCCTTTTATCAATAATACTTTAAAATCTCTAACACTGGCTATAATAATGATACTATTAAATTACCAAATATTTCATGGAGGTGAGTTAAAATATTTCTCAAAAATTTAATTATTTCTTAACTAAAAGGGGACAGTGATTATATATATATATACCTTTAATATACAAATGGATTTTGAGCTTGTACTTAATCACAAACCCTAATCTAAAAACAAACAAATAGTGACCCTACTCAAAATTTGCCCTTATGAAGTAACCACTGAAAATGTTTTTGTTCTAGAAAAGAAGTGTGATGGAGCAATCAGACGGTGCCTGAATGTAAGAAAGAATAGCATCTTGGATCTTAAAGGTTTGTCTTAAAAAAAAAAAGTCAGCTATCTCAGTGAGATGTCAGGTATGTCCAGAGAGAGGGAGCACACCAGGTCATTTAATCTACTGATTGCTGCAGTGACAATAAATTATATAATGTGGCTCTTCTAGCTACAGTCTCTAAGTTCCACCACTTTTCCTTAATGAATCTAGTAGGAAGGTGGGGGAAGATACTGATAGGATTCATTTGTGAGGACATGTAAACAGAATCCTTTGGAATTCCATCCTGTATTTAGAATGAGCTTTCTGAGGAGCAGGAAAGAGTGGATTGTGTCCTCTGGAGCAGAGATCCTTACACAGTGGCCCTCTTGGTACTAGCAGACAGTGTAACTCAGAGGATAAGAACCAAAATCCATATCAGAGAAGAGCATGGTGAACATTCTAAACCACTGAGCATATAAAGCTCAGTGCTTTTGTGCAGGAGGTATGTTTGTGGAGTAGGTCACCTCTGGGCACTTGATTGGGGAAACTCAGCTATGGAAGTGGAAATGAATGCCCTTGAGCTGAGGTTTACTGGAGTGGGGTGCCTCTGGGAACTTCAAGGAGCTGGGTTTACTGACCAATTGAGCTTGAGCTGAATTCCTTCAAATTGAGACTTCCAGTGAATTGGTGTGTCCCTTTGGGAATTTATTAGTAGACTTCAAAGATCTTTGTAATATGCCTTGGTAAACAACTACCCCAAGCTCCTATCCCTTGCATTACAACTTGTTAACTTCCTTAATAAACTCTTTAATCATGAATTTTGTCTGTGGCTTCTGTGAAGTCATTACAGTGAATATTAGAACCTAAATATAAAATACAGAATGATAATTTAAACAATACAATGGTATGTAATGTAATAAAACCAAGGTCGGTGGAGGGAATTGTCTCAGGGTCTAAAATATGAGCACGCAGTTTGTGGACAGCTAAGGGCAGGATGATGACGAAAGCCCAAAATCCGCTTGCAGAGTCTCCATGTACTTAAACTTCCATTGAATTCTTTTAAACAATTGAATGGGAATGGGAATAGTTTTCCCCTCGGACACAATGCTTTAGAAAGTGGATAACTACACACATTGGTTAGCATTTTGTTATATTACCATTTGTTGTAGGTTTTCACCAACTAACACCATTTTTAATTTGTTCTACTTTGATTGAGGTTTCAATCTGTTATATTTTGTTCTCTTTGTTGGAGTTTTTTGGTATGATTTTTTTTATATATTGAGACTAAGTAATCCTTTGTGTTAATCCAGGTTGACTAGAGAAACAAATCCAGAAACACTCATGCATGTATAAGAAAGAGCTTTATATCAAAGAGTAATTGTATATTAAGAAAACATCTCAACCCAGTCCAGATCAAGTCCATAAGTCCTATAATAGCCCATATGTCCAATTCCAGTCGATAAATTCTGCTTTAGACTCACACAGCACATGCAATGATGCTGAATGCAGGAAGATCACAGGCCAGTGGGTAAAAGGTCTTGTGGATCCAGCGGCAGTGAAAGCATCTGAATGCTGGCACATGCCTTCCCATGTCTCCTCCAGCTCTATGGGTGTCTCAACATCAGGAAAGGGAAGGCAGAGAGCATGGGTCTGGCCTCTAGTGAGCTATTTATCTCCGTTATGCCTCTAAATTAGATCATCAAGCTGCAACCTGATTGACAGGTGTGTTAGACAGGATTCTCTAGATGGACAAAATCAGATTCCTAGTAATTATATATATATATATATATATATATATATATATATATATGATACATAGATGATAGATAACACAAGAAATGAACTGTTAAATTATAGATAGATATATAATACATATAATACAAGAAATGAAGAGTTAAATTATAAAGCAGCACAAATGGCTACGCAACTCACCCCCGTGAGAGAATTGTGGGACACTGGCAGTCCTTTAAGTCTTGAGGGCCACCAGTCCGCCCTCTATAGAGAGATCTAGGCTATATATAACAGGCAGCAAACAGAAGGGCAGGTCACCAACCATTCGTCTCCAGCTCCAGAGATATACATTACAATCATGTGGGCTTAAAGGGACCTCAACTTACAGGACACCGTCCACCGGTTAGGCCTCCCACAGGTAGTGTAGCCTCTAAATTGAGGCACAGAACAAGCAAAGCAGCTGCACACTGGTCCAGTGATCAAAGAGCGAGAGACAGGAAAGGTGAGGCTCACCAAGCCATTTATCTCTCCGTCCTTCAATTAATCCCGCCCTTCAATTAATCCCCTGGCACAATAAACTATCTCAACAGGCTAGACCTAGACTCTACTCCTTCGCTCAAGTTGAAAGGAGATTATGTAACTGCTACAGACCACCCTTTTCAACATGACACATTAACACAACTATAGCCATGTATAATTTTTAAGCAAAACAATAATAAAATCAAATTTGTGCCTAACAGGATAAAACTAAAATGCATGCGATTAAAAAATGTGACACCCTCACAACTCAATGCGGGCCACCTTGCTTAGCCTTACTAGGGTGCCCACTGGTCACCTTTACTTTAGACCATCGTCAGTGTCACAAATTGTCAACAACTCCAGTCTCCTTGTGCTAGATCATGAACTTCAGACCAGTCAAACCACTCTTGTTCTCTCCTCTAGTCCTGATGAACTAGGTCCACAGGTGTCAGAGGCCAGACTCAACCCATCTCTTTATTACTGCATTCCTCCCACTTCCACTCAACAAGTGGATCCAGGTGGTCACCCAGCAAGCATTTCAGCTGCCCACAGGCTCCCTTTAAGAGTTCAGTCCTAGGGTGTAGAGTTCCTTCCATGGATACAAATTTTTCCAGCCTCTGGAACAAACTGCTAGTCCAAACTTCCAAAAACAAAAGAGTTCCTTTTATTACCCCTTCAATCTCTCAGCAGCCCTCTAGGCAAGTCTCTTCACCTTCAAATGTCCTGAGCACTAAAGACACTGGGTGGGGCTTAGCTTTTCAGAGCCTTCTTTACAGGCTTGTCCTGTATTCATTTAATGATTCAAGTTGGTGGCTGAAAAAGTGAGCTTATAAACTCTCTATACTTCCCAATAATCATTTCTATCAATCATTATATCAATAAAACTTGGCAGAAGAGAACAGTGTAAACCTAGTACAGTCAGATCCTAAACTTAATTCTTAAAACAGTTAAGTTCAATCATTATGTATATTATCTTAGTCCTTATCTAAACTATTCCATTGATACAAAATATGGCCTTCAGCATCCAGCCAAGGCCTTCTGTTAGTTATTTTCATTAAGCAGCATGGTATCTGTGAATAAGTTCAAGGGGTGATTTCACTCACCCACCCCAAACTCAAAATACACGTCACTCACATTCATTTTCGCCATTTCTAACAGGAATAACCAAACACAAGAACCAAACAAAATAATCAAAACTTCAACTTCCCATGTTCTTTCCAAAAAACAATTGAATTAAAACAGTGTAGTCCTCTCTCACCTCTGGCTAGCCAAAGAAGAAAAACTACCATGAGGCAGAAGTTGACCAATCCTCCACTCTCCATCTTCATGATTTGTTTCTCTAGTACCCCACTCCCAATTTACCAAAATGTGTTAGTCTAGGTTGACTAGAGAAACAAATCTAGAGACACTCATGTATGTATAAGAAAGAGCTTTATATCCAAGAATAATTGTATATTTAAAAAAATCCCAAACCAGTCCAGATCATCCTTCAAGATAGTAATCAAATTAATAGCTCTTGAGGGCAATGGTAGGACATGTTGGGGAGTTTGGGGAACGACTGATAATGTGTATAAGAATGAAGGCAATCCTCCAAAATTGGTTGTGGTGATGACTTCACAACTTCTTTTAATATATTAAAACCATTGAATTATATATTTTTCTTGTTAAGTGTCATTGAGTGAGTTCTGACTTATAGCTATCTATGTAAAATGGAGACACCATTTGGTTCCACACCATTGTCATTATTGTTCTTATAGTTGAACAAACTGTTTAATCCATGGTGATAATCTTGCCAACAATTTTTTTTGCTATTCCTCTATTTTACCAAGTGTGATGTACTTTTCTGAAAATATGTAAAAAATTAAGGAGACAAAGTCTTGCCATCCTCATTTCTAAGGAGCATTCTGGCTGTACTTCTTCCAAAAATGGATTAGTTTGTTCTTTTGTCAGTCCGTGATACTCTCAACATTTTTTGTCATAGTCCAAATGCATCTATTATTCTTTACTCAACACCTATTATTTACTCAACATCTATTATTCTTTACATGTTTATGAAGTTATGAAAAATACCAAGGCTTGATTCAGGTTCACCTTAGTCCTCAAACGACCATCCTTACTCTCAGCACTTAAAAGAAGTCTGTGCAGCAGATTTGCTCAAAGCAATGCTTCCTTTGATCTCTTGACTGCTGCTTCCATGAGCTTTGATTGTGGATCCAAACAACATGAAATTCTTGACTTCAACTTTTCTCCATTTACCATGATGTTACTTCTCGCAGTTGTGAAAATTTTGGGGTTTTTTTTTTTTACAATAGTTGTAATCCACACTAAAGACTGCAATCCTTGATCTACATCAGCAAGTGCTTCATGTATTCCTCCTTTCAGCAAGCAAAGTTGTATCTGCACATATCAGTTGTCAGTCTTCCTGCAATCCTTATTTCACATTGTCTTTCATATAAAACAGCTTCTCTGGATATTTGCTCAATTTAGAGATCGAATAAGTATGGAAAGAGGATACAACCATAACACACGCTTATTTTGATTTTAATCCACAAAGTATTCACTTGTTCTGTTTGCACGAACAAAACCAAGTGTTCTGGAATTCAAATTCTTCTCAAAGTTATCCATAGTTTGCATGGTCCACTATTTGAGTGCCTTGTCATGGTCTAGGAAACACAGGTAATTATCTTTCTAGTATTCTCTGCTTTGAGCCTAGATCCATCTGACATCAACAATGATAACTCTTGTTCCAAGTATTGTTCTGAATCCTACCTGAATTTCTCACAGCTTCCTGTCAATGTACTGCTGCAACAATTTTGAATGATCTACAGTAACATTTTACTTGCATGCTATATTAATGATACTGTTCTATAATTTAAATATTCTATTGTGTCATTTTTCTTTGGAATGTGTACAAATATGGATCTCTTCTTGTCCATTGGTCAAGTAGCTGTCTTCCAAATTTCTTGGCATAGATGAGTGAGTACTTCCAATACTTCATCAGCTTGTGAAAACATTTTGATTGGTATTCCATTAATTCCTGGAGCCTGTTTTTAGCTCTTGTCTTCAGTGCAGCTTGAACTTCTTCCTTAACACCACTGGTTCTTGATCTTATGGGACCTCCTGGAATGGTGGACTGTTGACTAGCTATTTTTAGTACAATGACTCTCTGTGTCCTTTGCATCTTCTCTGGATGCTTCCTGAATCATTCAATAGTTTTCCTATCAAATCTTTCACTCTTACAACTCAAGCATTACACTATCCTTTAAGTTATTTCCATTTAAGATATGCTGAGCATGTTCCATATTTTTGGTTTTCAAACTAGAATTTTGCACATTTCACTATAATATTTAACTTTAGCTTCACCTTTTTGAGATGCCCTTTGAACTTTTCTGTTCAGCTCCCTGACTTCATCATTCCTTTTATTTAAATGCCTTAGCTCCTCTATGATGAGCAACAGATATCAGAGTCTCTTCTGATATTCACTTTGACCTTTTTTCTTTCCTATCACTTTAATGACCTTTAACTCTTTTCATGTGTGAATGTCCTCCCACAGCTCATTAGGCCTTCTGTCATTAGTATTCAATGTATCAAATTTGTTCTTAAATTTCTTGAAATTTATGGATATACTCAATGTCATATTTTGACTCTTAGGACCTTGTTCTAAATAGCTTCAGCTTCAACCTAAACTTACAAGTGAGCAATTGATTATCTGTTCCATAGTCAGGCTTTGGTCTTGCTTTAATTACTAATATTGAGTTTCTCCATTGCCTCTTCCCATAGATGTTGTCAATTTGATTTCTGTGCATTCCATTTGGAGAAATCCACATATCTAGTTACCATTTGTGCTGCTGGGAAAAAAGTATTATCTTTAAAGAAGTTGTTGGTTTTGCAAAACTCTACCGATATGATATATAGCTTTGTTTTTTTCACCAAATCCATATTTTTCAACAAGTATTCCTTCCTCATTGTTTCCAACTTTTGCATTCCAATTGACAATATTTTAAATTCATCTGAATTGCATATTTGATCAATGTCAGATGAGAAATGTTGTTATAATTATTTATTTTATGTATTACTAACTGTTGTATAAAATTGAATAATAGTTGTATTGACTGGTTTCTTTGTATCCATGTGGACATTATTCTATCACAGGATGGTATTTCCAGATAGATGTTGAAATGTCCCCTTTAAGAATGAATGCCATGTCATTTATCTTAAATCTTTCACTCCTCACATTGTAAGCCATTTGATTTTATGAATAAAAATGGCCAATACCAGTGTATTTACACTCTCATGCCTGTGATATAGATCTTTATTCATTCCATTTCATTATTGGTTTACCATTTCCCTAGTTTTATGCATTGTTCATTCCAAGTTCCAGTTATTAGTAGATGTTTGTAGCTGTTTTTCCTCATTTTGAGCCATGCCCCACCCAGCAGCAAATATGTCTCAAAGGCTTTACCCCCGAGGGCTTTCCATCCATATTATTATGTTGGCTCTACTTTGAGAGGGCGGGTCTTTCTCAGTCACATTTTTAGTGCCATCTGACCTAGAAGGCTCATCTTACGGCACTATATCTGACAATGTTATGCTGCTATTCATGAAATTTTCATTGCCGAAATCCTTTAAGTGAACAACACATCCCTGCTTATTATGTTAAGTATATGCCAATACATTTTTTAATAAAAAGAGTCTCCATTACCTTCTGATCAGACTTCACAGCCTTGAGTTCAACTGGCTTGAGATCCTCAGAAGACAGTTTTTACTGTACCTTCTTTTTTTGTTGTTCATTTCTGAAGTCACCTTAATTAGTCCCTGACATTCATCTTACTGAGAGAATTTGTCAGCAACCATCCACTGATCACAGAGACATATTTAAACTCATTTGCTTGTTTGGAATAAGACTATGTATGTGTGTTTGCAATGCAATAGAGCTGAACCTCAGAATATTTTGAGGAGGGTGTCCCAAAACAGGTTCTGGAATGATGTACACCCCAATGGAAAAATTTTGAAACCACACAATAAGAATTCAGTAAACTTACACACATATTAAAAGAAATTATCCAAAGTAAGCACAGAAAGAAACAAAATGAGCCTAGTCTCTCTCTCCCTCTCCTCAATGGACTCATACTGTACTTGTCCTTTTGTGCTTGGCTTACTGCACTAAGCATGATTACCACCAGTTCTTCCCATGCGGCAATGTGCTTCATGTGTTCTTCACTGCTGCTTTTTAGGGATGCAGAGTATTTCATTGTATGTATGTACCACAGTTTTTTGATCCATTCGTCCATTGATAGAAATTTGGGTTGTTTCCAAATCCTTGCAACTGTGCTGCGATTAACACTGGAGCACAGCTGTCTGGCTGTGGTTTGTTTCTTGCCTCTTCCGAGTATATGCCCAGTAGGGGGATTGCTGGATTATATGCTTGATTTCCATCTGTTTTAGATCGCACAGTCAAACTGACTTCCATAATGGCTGTACATACCTACAGATTCACCAACAGTGGACAAGAGTTCCTATTTCCCCACAACCCCTCCAACACTTGTTACTTTCTGATTTTTTGAATTGGGCCATTTTTTGAGGGTGTTAGGTGGTATCTCAAAGCTGTTTTAATTTGCATTTCTCTCATGCCTAATGCATAGGAATGTTTCCTCATATGTTTATTGGCCATTCGGACTTTTGCCCTTGTGAAACCTCTGTTCAAGTCCTTTGCCCACCTCATTACTGGGCAATTAGTTTCTTCCTATTGTAAGCTTGCAGAGTATTATAGATTTTAGTAATAAGGCCTTCGTCTGATGTGTCATTGCTAGAGATGTTTTCCCAGGCTGTGGGCTCTCTTATTATTCTGTTGGTGAATTCTTTCGATGTACACAGGCATCTTATCTTCAGTTTATTCCACTTGCCAATTTGTGACTCCTCTGTACTTGTATCCTTCCCTGTTTCTGATAGCCTATGTAGTCCCTGTGCCAACGTTCTCAGGTTTGTGGCCAGTTCCCTTATTAATAGCCCTAATAGTTTGAGGTTTTACCTCAAAGTCTGTTATCCTCCTTGAGTTTATACTTGTGCATGGAGTGAGGTAAGGGTCTTGCTTTATTTTTCTACATGTAGATATCCATTTTTTTTCCAGCACCACTTATTGAAAAGGGCATCCACTTCCCAATTGATATTTTTTGGGCCATTATAAAAAATCAGTTGTCTGTATGCTGATGCTTTTATTTCTGGAGTTTCAGCTCTTTTGCTTTGTTCTGAATATCTGTTGTTATACCAGTAACACATGTTTTGACCACCGTGGCTGTATAGTAGGTGCTAAAATCAGGTAAAGGAAGCCCTCCCACTTTGTCTTTCTTCTTGAGGAGTTCTCTACCAATTCTGGGCTTCTTCCCTCTCCATATGAAGTTGGTAATCAGTTTTTCCAATTCTTTGAAGAAGACTGATGGTATTCATATTGAGAACTAACATCTTTACTATATCGAATCTTCTCATCCATAAGTATGGGCTATTCTTCCATTTGTTGAGGTCACTCTTAATTTCTTGTAATAGTGCTTGGTACTTTTCCTCATAAAAATCTTTTGTTCTTTTGTTTGTCCAGTATATCCCTAAATATTTCAATTTGTGCTTGGCTATTTCCTTTTTTAATACCTCTTTTATGATCTTGTCTGATGTGTAGCAGTCTGATAGACTTTTTTTGTTGATCTTGTATCCTGCCACTCTGCCATATTCCTCTATTGCTTCCAACACTCCACTTGAGGAATTTTGGAGATTTTCAATATACAAATTCATATCATCTGCAAATAATGATAGTTTTGCCTCTTACTTCTCCAGACAAATACCTTTGATGTCTTTTCTTTGTCTTATGTTGTTAGCTACATCTTCCAGTACAATGTTAAATAGTAGTGGGGACAAGGGACATCCTTGTCTGGTTCCATTTTTCAGTTGAATTATTTTTGTCTTTTCTCTATTGATTACCATGTTGGTTACTGGTTTTTCATATATAGCTTGGATAATATTTAGGAATTTTCCTTCCATTCCTATCTTCTTGAATGTCTTAAACAGGAATGGATGTTGGATGTTGTCGAATGCTTTTTCCCCATCTTTCAATATTATCATGTGGTTCTTAAAATTTTTCATGTCAATACAGTGATGATAGTAATGGTCTTTCATATGTTGAGCTATCTCTGCATCCCTGGTATGAATTCCACTTGGTCATGGTGAATTATTTGTTTTATATGCTTTTGTATTCTATTGGCCAGCATTTTGTTAAGGATTTCTGCATTGATATTCATTAGGTATATTGGTCTGTAGTTTTCAATTCTTGTGGGATCCTTGCCCACATTAGGTATCAGAGTTATACTAGCTTCATAGAAAGGCTTCAAACCGATGCACCAAGACATGAGTACAATATACTGGCATGTAGCAGGGAACAAATAGAGAGGTCTGCGGGCTAGCCTCAAGCCCAACTATGTGGACACCATTCTCCCCTGCCCCAGAAAAATACCTCTTGAAGCATAGCACTGAAGCTACAGCTTGGTGACAGGGCCACATTTGATTAGAGCACACAGGAGAAACAAACAGGGATGGAGAGGGAAGGGAACACATCCTGGCCCACCAAGCTCTGAGGATGATATTCCTGCTCAGAGCAGACAATGCACAGAGAAGACAATAGGGCCGGTCTCACCACACAAGACATGATGTCCCTCACTGAACCAGAGTGCTACAATGGACAACATTGGAAACATAGTGTAGGAACTGTGCCCAATCTGACCCAATCACACTGGGATAGAACACTAAGGGTATGCAACAGAGCAGCAAGGGGAGCAAAGTGATGAAATCCCCAGGGAATCTGAAAAATAGACTTTGGAGACCGAGTGTGGCACCCCATCAGACTCTACTGGAAAACATTCATAAAGGCCAACAAACAGACCTTGAACTATTTATAGGCTTTTCCACTTTTGTCAATGGTTTTCATATTGTTGTTATTTTCTTTTTTGTTGTTATTGTTTTGTTGGTTTTGATTTCCTTTATTGTTTTGTTTGACTTTGCCTGCTTTTTGTGCTTATTAATGTCTCTGCATGTCTACCTAGATAAGATAGGAGGGATAAACAATTCAGAGATGAAAAGAATGGGATCAATGGTTTCTGGGGATATATGGGAGAATGGGAGAAAGGAAGGTGCATGGAGGGAACCAACCTAGGGACAAGGGAACAAAAAGTGAACTAAAATCAATAAAGAGAAGGGTGTAGGATGCCTAGTGGGGCTTAATCAAGGCAATGGAGCAGCAAGGAATTACTAAACATGAATGAAGGCCAAACATGCTGGTGGGACAAGAGGAAAGTAAAAGGAAATAGAGGAAAGAACCAGTAGGCAAAAGACATTTGTAGAGGTCTAAATACCGGCATATACATATTTAAATATATTTATATATAATGAGAGGGAACTAGATCTATATACTTATATCTATATGTTAAGAACTAAGGTTGCAGATGAACATTGGGCCTCTACTCAAGTATTCCCTCAACACAAACACACTTTGTTTAGTAATCCAGCATTGCGTGTTTCTCACCTTCCATTCCCAGCACGATCTGATGAAACACACAACTTCCCATGCTTCATTCAACACACAACTTTAATGCTTCATTCCCCCCAATTCTACCTTAAAAATCAGATTAAACCAGAACATGCACATTGCTACAAATAAGACCCCACAATGCAGGAAATCCAGGATAGATAAACCCTCAGGGCTAACAGTGAGATTAGAGATACCAAGAGGATAAGAGGAAGGTGGGGGATAAAGCAGGAATTGATCACAAGGATCAACATATAATCCCTCCCCAGGGGGACAAACAAAGGAAAAATGGGTGAAGGGCACCAGAGCACTATGTAAGATTTGAAAATAATAATCTGTAACTTAACAAGGGTTCATGAGGGAGAGAGAAAAAGTGAGGAGCTGATATCAAGTAGAAAGAAATGCTTTGAAAATGATGATGGCAGCATACCTGCAAATGTGCTTCACATGATGGATGAATGATAAGGTATGTAAGAACCCCCAATAGAGGTATTTAATTTATAAAAAGAGAAAAGAAACAAAAGACTGCCAATATCCAATGACATATACTACCCGAAAGAAATCAGGCAATATAGATTTCATTGTCTAGGACACCACTTCCTTCTCGGGAAATAAGTCACAACATGAGGAAGCACTATACAGATGTGCCCAATACATGCTTTTGATGACCAATCTTGACATTAAGTTTACACAAACTATTAAATCTTTTGGTCATTGCCTGTTTTATGTTCCCAGACTGACATGAGCAAACAAGGATGATAAGCCAGGAAAAGCTGACCATGGATCCACATAAAATTCATACATTAATTCCCATTGTCTTCAAAGAGGTGAGTGAACTTGCTTCCTAGTGTCTGTCAGTCCTCATCTTTTTCTTCCCTCTTTCCCTCATGCCAAGGCAACCTTGGGCTGCTGACCACAGGCAGACGTTTCCAACCCACCGGGTGTGCCTGGGGAGAAAGGTGAGGCTGTCTGCAACCTTGAAGATTGGTAATTTCAGAAACTGTACACAGGGTCACTATGTGTCAAAATGAACTCAATGGTAGCGGGTTTGTGTTTGTTGTTTTTCTTTACTTAGCCCTTGGGCCAGCCACATCATTGATCTTGTTTTTCACTTCTCTAGAGCAATACTTTTAGACATCTTAGACATCATAATTCTTTTTCACACTTATTGTGACTACCTCAGTTTCCTTGGCTCTCCTGATTATATTTTGCCATATAGTCCCAGCATAACCCCTTGTGTTTGTTCTTTTTTACAAAACTATTGTAAAATTGTTTATAATTTGTGTCTGCCAAAAAAAAAAGATATGTTGAAGTCCTAAACTCTGTTACTTGTGAACAAAGTGTTGTTGGGAAATAAACTGTTTGAAGATTTTATGATTTACTTTATTAGAAAGTCACACATTAGACTCTGATCCACGTGGTCAGCAGTTCAAAAGCACCAGCAGCTTTGCCAGGGAAAGGCTGGGCTTTCTATGCCTGTAAACAATCAGTCTTGGAAACCCACAGGGGGCCATTATGCATTATCATTTTCTCGATGGCATTGAGTTGGGTAGGTCCTAAACGTATATAATTGGGCCTTATCTTACATGACTTATAAAAGAGGTGAAAATACACACACAGAAAGAGAAACAAAGTATATAAATAAGCACTTATTACAGAGGGAGAAGTAGTTGCAAACTAAGGACTGCGAAGGGCTGTTCAGACCCCACAGAAGCGAGGAGAAAGGCATGGAACGATCTCTCAGATCGCTCAGAAAGTCAACATGGTCAATATCTGGATTCATACTTGCAGCCTTCAGAACGGAAAGACAATAAATGTATGAGATTAGAAAACAAATGCTGGTGGTATTTTGTTAAACAGCTCTAGGAAATGTTTTCTATTATTTACAAATATCTTTCTGAGTTACCTGTCCATAGCTTTTATAAGGGTATATGGCACAGTACCTACCTAATAGAGCGGAATCTTTCAGGTCCTCAGGAATGCCTGAGTAAAAGAATGAATAATTCGAAACGGGTGCTTAAATAAATTATTCATTTTCCCAACTCTAAACGGCAGTTCTCAACCTGTGAGTTGCGACCCCTTTGGGGGTCGAACAACCCTTTCATGGGGGTCACTTGATTCTAACAGTAGCAAAATGACAGTGATGAAGTAGCAACAAAATTAATTTTATGGTTGGTGGTCACCACAACATGAGAAACTGTATGAAAGGGTCCCTGCATTAGGAAGGTTGAGAACCACTGCCCTAAAGTAAATAAGTCCTGAAAAAAGTTCACAACTTGTTGTGAAGGCTCCTCCATGGACTAATTTAACCCATCAGTGTATTTATTAAGCAACCTTAACAATGAAGTGGTTAACACTCAGTTACTAGCCAACAGGCTGACAAGTTGAACTCTGCTTCTCTTCAGGCGACAGAGGTGACCATCTGCCGCAGTACAATGTGCAGCGTGGGGATGCTGGAGTAGTTCTACTCTGCCCGATGCGGGCTCTGTCCCTTGGAACCCACTCTTCATTGCTTTTTTTAACAGTACCTTTCTTATCTAACTTTCTCTCCTGGTAATTTTACCCACAGATTCTGGAATAAAGATAAACGCAGCCCTGCCAATCTTTTCTGGTAGAAGTGAAACCTGCTTTTATTATACTTCATGTGCCCTTTCTCCCCCATGATTCGTGACCCAACTTCCTACCCATATTCATCAAAGTTTCAGATTGCATAAGAAACAGAAGCTGACTCAGATTCACTTAAGCAGTGACAGAACTTGTTAGTATCAGGTCACAAATGTAATGAGAAATTTGAGAAAGACACATGGAAAGTAACCAAAAGAGCCATGGCAGATTTAAATCCTTGCACAAAAATCCTCTGCCTGGTAGGAGGCTGCTGTCAATGGCACCACTCTGCCCCTTGTCAGCATCCCTCATTTGTAATCCCGTAGAATCCTGCCTCCATCACAACGGATTCAGATCATCTCTATCCAGCCCTGCACTTTTGTTTCCTTGTGTTCAAACTCACACGTCCAACCTCCGGCTGTTAATGAGGGAAGAGAGACAGCATTCCCCTGTTTGCCCTTTGTCGTAGAAGGAAAGATGTCTCCCAGGAACCAATGGCCTTTAAACCCAAGCAACAACATCGACGAATAAAGAACACCCATACCTGGAAATCTTGAGATTGAATCGTGAGCTCTGTGCTCTAGTTGGTAATTTCTTTCCCAGGTCCTCATTACTCCTCTCTCTACCCAACCTCAGGAAGCCTCTTGTTTTTACTGCAGTCGAACCGTATTGGGCTGCTTTGGGGAGTGCCAGAGGTCCTCCCCTTCCCGATTCCCCTCCTTGATGAGAAGTAAAACAAGGGACGGCATTGGGAGATATTTCGAGATGAAGGAAGAAAAAGAACATTCATTTCCTCTTTGTGCAGCTATTCCACAAGTTTCTGATTCTGTGAAAGCACTTTAACCATCCTTTCATGGCTGTGTTAACCCTCCATTTCATTGTATGTCTTTGAAGTTATTGGAAAGTCTTTCTTAAAATACTATTATTACTAATTATTACTTATCAAAAATACTATTATTACTAATCTATGTATTGAAAATATAGAGAGACAGTAAAGGCCAATTACTTTTTTAAGAAAATATAATTAATATATAGAACCCAAAGCATTTCAACACCTAAGATTCATATACCCTTTCTCACTTAAACACTTGTCTTTGACAGCACTTATCAGTCATGGATACGGCACATCTTTATTTTTCCCGGCAGACAGTGAGTTCCAATAAAGACAGCCATCTGGCTATCTTTGCTCACTGGGGTCTCCAAAGCTTAAAAGAGAGAAGCACAGAATATATGGCCATGGAATAATGGAATATGTAAGCTCTTCAGTTCTAATTCTGTTGTGGCAGCACAAGAGACATACTATATATATATAATTTCAGGGTTTTTTCTCTATATAATCTATATCTCTGTCCATATATTGAAATTAGTTGGAAGAGGTTGAATAACACTGAACATGTAAGGAACTTATTTTGTTGTTACCAAATTAGTTAGATAGAAAATATTTTAGATCTTTTAAAAGAATTCAACGATCTTATCCTTCCAAGGAAAATAACGATGTTAAATAAGGGAATGGGGACAACACTTAAAAATCATTTCATTGGGGCTCCTACAGCTCTTAGCACAATCCAGACATGCGTCCATGGTGTCAAGCATATTTGTACATTGCCATCATCATTCTCAAAACATTTTCTTTTTACTTGAACCCTTGCTATCAGCTCCTTATTTGCCCCCCTCCCACACCCCTCATTAACCCTTTGTAAATTATTATTATTTTGTCGTATTTTATACTGTCCGATGTCTCCCTTCACCCACTTTCCTATTGTCCATACCCCAGTGTGGGAGTTATATGTAGATCATTGTGATTGGTTCCCCCTTTCTACCCCAACCTATCCCTTACCCTCCTGGTATCACTACTCTCATTATTGGTCCTGAGGGGCTCATCTGTTCTGGATTCCCTGTGTTGCCAGTTCCTATCTGTACCAGTGTACATCCTCTGGTCTAACCGGATTTGTAAGGTAGAATTGGGCTCATGATAGTGGGGCGGGGGGGGGGGCGGGGAGGAAACATTAAAGAACTAGAGGAAAGTTGTATGTTTCATCATTGCTACACTGCACCCTGACTTGGGGAACAACACTTTTTATGACACTGTCTGAGAAAGTCCACAGAATCTCTTAAGAATTACCTGATATGTTGGTCACGTAGAGCAATCTGGGCTCACTTCCCTAGTATTCTGGTTTCAGGGCTGACATAGTGGCGTTATGGGTATGAAGACTATATGGGTGACACTGTCAAAGGGGGCGAGGCCAAAATGACTGTTTATATAAAGTTGTTATGCAATGTTTCAGCAGGAATGTATATCTCTAGTTGTTATAATAATGAAACTATTTTTCATAAACCCAACTATCATGTATCAATATAGCTATATAGCTTGTGGTAGTTACATACTTTCATATCAACTTGACAAAGAAGTATAGGGGTGAAGTCTAGCCTGGCAATCAGGTCACAGCCTGATGATGCCTCCTGTGGGCGAGGCCTTCTCATGAAGCTTCTGGGAACTTCCTCTCTCTTGATTCTGCCATCAGAAGAGATAGGCCTCTCTCTCTCTCTGTCTCTTGCTCTGTCTTTCTCTCTCTCTGTCTGCTTCACCTTCTGTTGAAGAGACATACTCAGAGAGCTGGAGGAGTCACATGGAAACCCACACCATTACTAAGATGCTTCCACCAACACTGGATCCACAAGATTTTCACCCACCGGCCTATGATCTTCCTGCATTTGACATCATTGTATGTACTGCATGAGTCTGAAGAAAACTTCATGGACCAGTATGGGGCTTGTGGTCTAATATCAGACTTATGGACGCGATATGGGCTGAGCTGTGATGTTTTCCCATTATACAATTGCTTTTTGATATAAAGGTCTCTCATACACATATGAGTGTCTCTGAATTTGTTTCTTAGTCAACACACAGCTAAAGCTTTTTGTCAACTTACTTTTTGAATCTTCTAACTGGTGAGAGGTGTTATTATCAGATTTCCATTACACTTCACCTCTCCTCTGTCTGTGCTATAAGCACCCACTATAGTTTTTGCAACTGTTGATGTTCTTATAGTCACTTACTATGTCAAATTTCCTAATGTATCATCCGTAATATTGTGGTAATTAATATATGTGAGCCTATATCAATCATGCTTTTGAGAATAAAGTAGCAATTGAAAGGAAAGTAAAAAGGAAAAATAGCCTTCTGCACAATTACTAATAATGTTGTAATTAATAATATAATGCAATGTAAAAAGATTTACAAAATTATTTTTAGCATTCATATAAAATCTGAGAAATATTATATTTAAGCAATTTTCAACTATATTTATCACATTTTATATCAGATTAAAAAGGATCATCAGGAGTATTAAGAATTCAATCTGATCTTGTGTGGGAGGAGGTCTGATGTGGGGGTCCAGAGGAGCATGGGATACCACGAGCTATTGCCTGGGTGATAACCACTCTAGTGATGCCCTGCCTCATTCTGAAGTTGTTTCTCACCCTGCTTTATGAGAAACACAGTACTGAGGGGAGCTCTGCCAGGACGAACACCTGATTTGTGACTGCACACTATCTTCAGAGTGTAGGACTTTGTGGCCTTGTTCCTTGGAATCTGTAATTCTAACTTATTTATTCATTTGCTTGTTTCTTTAAAGGAGAAAATGTTTCTTTTCCACCCACCTCTAAAGTTTGGAAAAAGAAAACTCTGAATCAGGATGCCTTGAAATATCTTTTTTTTTTTTTAAGAAGGAAATTCTCCTTAATCATGAATTCTCTAACCCATTTGGCATCCCCATAATGTAATTTTTTCCCCTCATACACTGCAGACTCTGGACTACTGGGTACCCAAACCCTGAATTGCTCGTGGGGGAGTGAACAATTTGCATGCTAATCTTAAATTACTGTAGCATTTTACATAATATATATAATTTTTCACGAAAGCTTTTCATAAAATGCTACACTCTACAGGTATTCCGCCTACATGACCATCTAATTTCATACCCCTGATGGATTTCCCTTTAATGTTGCTAGGAAACCAAGACACTTCAGAACAAAAGATATAGAATATATCAACCATGTGAATATCTGCTGCTCCCTATCTATTTGCTTGGGGCAAATGCTGCTACCTTAAACTGAAGTGCTTGTGACGATGTAAAAAAAAAAATACAGTGAGAAAATTGCTCAACATCAAGAAAGAACACAATATTTCTTTGCTGAAGAAGCTCAGCATTTTACTCTTTCCCTCTTTTATCTTCACAGAGGTGGAGCAAGGCTATGGGGTTTTATTTGTTCATGAGGCAAAGAACCTACTGTTCGCCTTAATTTTAGAACCACAGAGAAGAGAACAGAACAAGAGTATAAGAATCTAGTATTATTTGGAAACAGTTATCTCTCAACTGTTTCCTTAAATTTATTGCTATTTTCCTCATACAGTTCTCAAGATTAACTCCAAGGCACATTGCATCTGCCAAATGATGCTGAAGTCTCATTAAGACAAAAATTTATATACTAAGGTAGTGATTTAATTCACAAAATTTCTATTAGCAGTGAAAGCCTTCTTCTTAATTATTGAGGATTTTGGTAACAAGGTACTGTTTTTCATCAGAGGAAGCTGAGGAAGGTCCATGAGCTACCAGTGCAAACAAATAGCTGCTTCCAGAATCATCAGCCTGGAACAATTGAGCGTCTGAGCAGCATGGACAGGTTCTGGACAGGGATTGCCTCAGAAATATTTGACCCACAAATGTTATTCTGGGGGCCCAAATCTTTCAAAACAGCACTATGCTCTTCCACTCTGCAAGAAATTGATTTTTCTGTAGTCCAAACTCTCTATTGTTTATTCTGCCCAGTTCTCTTCTTGACACTTAAATGTTCAGTGTATTACTTTCTACTTCAGTGTTATCCCCTTTACCTGAAACACACTCCCACCTATTTTATTTCCATTGAGCCGCTCAGAATTTAGCTTTCTTGTTACTTCTTCAGGGCATCCTTGTGTGAATCCCTCTACCATCCTTACTGCCAGGCTAGCTGTGGCCTTTTTGAAAAGCTATAATGGTAGTGTGATTCTAAGGTTAAGATTCTCTTTCTACTAATTCCATGACTACAAAGACTATACCCAGGGTTTTTTCTCTACTATATTCACAAAAACAAATACGGATCTGATTTTGTTGGCAATTAGTAGAAGCCTCTATTTTTAATAGACAATCATTAAACAGATGGATAAAGTACATGGGGTTTTATTCTTTATCATGCTGTTTCTCTGGCTCTGCCTTATCTTTCTTAATTAGCCTCTGCCTACATTCTCTTTATTATCTTTATTAACTTCAGAATGTTAATTTTGTTTCTTTTCACTTTTTCATTTCTGATAGTCCTTAACAACGAAGCAAGCATTTACTTCCAAATCCAGATTACTTCAGCTAATCTTGATGACATTAAAATTCAAATATTTAATTTAAGCCTCTCTTTGTAGCGGTAGTAATTTGTTTTATGCGGTCTTTAAAATCCAGACATGTGAAAGTTCGTCTGTCATTTTAAATTTCACTTGGATGAAATAGATGAAAGTGCAAAAGTTTTATTCTCAGAAAGCCATAAACATTTAGTGCTGTATGAATAAATTCAGAGGTTTATTTGAAATATCTGAGTCCCATTTCCATAAATTCAAAATTAGATGCATTAAAAGTTGGATATTAATAATGTAAAGATTGACTAAGGGAAACATATTCCTTCACACTATTTCTAACATTCCAATCTTTAATGTTCTCACTTTCTCCACCCTAACCTGGACCATCACACTTTAGCCTGGGGTCATTTCCTAGCATTGTGTCCTGGCTGTTTTGTGTCAACTTGGCTGGGCCAGGATTCTTAGAGGTTTGGCAATTGAGGCCAAATTCACCATGACGTGACCTCACATAATGTATTGAACCTCATTGTATTTGTGAGGCTGAGTTTTATCAACCTGCGGCATGCAGATAACACCACCTTGCTTGCTGAAAGTGACAAGGAATTGAAGCCCTTGCTGATGAAGATGAAGGATTGCAGCCTTCAGTGTGGATCAGGACTCCATATTGAGAGAACGGAAGCTGTCATAATGGACACTATAGGTAACTTCATGCTAAATGGGGATCTTTTTCAAATTCTCCATGAGGACATTTTGCTTGGATTTAGAACCAATGCTCATGAAAACAGCAGGCAGGGGATCAAATGATTCCTTGTAATGAGGAAATCTACTGCATGAAAACTCTTTCAAGTTTGGAACCACAAAGATGTTACTTTCAGGACTAAGGTATTCCTGACTCAAGGCTGTGCATTTTTAGTTATCACATGCACATGTGAAAGTTGGACATTGAATAAGGAAGACAGAAAAAAAATTATGAATTTGAATTTTGGGGCTGGAAAAGAGTATTGAAAAGGACCCCGGGCTGGCAGAAGAACAAACATATGTCTTAGAAGTACAGCCAGAATGGTTTTGAAGGAAAGGATGGAAAGACTTAGCTTCACATACTTTAGACATGTTATCAGGAAAAGGGCTTCACGCCTGGCAAAGTCAAGGAATAATGAAAAAGTGGAAGATCATTGACAATACGATTGACACAGTGGCCTCCACAATAGGCTCAAACCCAACAGCTGTGAGGTTGGGGCAAGACTGGGCAGTGCCAGTTAAGGATGAGAGGGGAGGGGCTTCATTCGCTCACCTTGCCCTCCTCTTTTGACCTTGGTCTGGAGTGCTGGAGGTTGGGTGGGTGGACAGTAGCACAGCAGGCAGTCCCCTCAGGGAAGCCCAGAATCTGTGACTTTTTCCCAGGGAGGTGGATTTTTGCTTAAGTTCTTCCCTCAGAAATATCGGGCTGTACCAGGTTGAGGTTTATGTTTTTCTGGGGGAGATTTAGAACTCAGATTCTCAATTCGTCTCCACTTTTAAACAAATATTGTTTGAGGAGGGTGTTACAGAGCCTCTGGTTCTGTAGCCACATTATTTGGAATCAGCCTAACTTAATGCTGGGATCTCAGATTATACTGAGCTATCAACTTACAAAAAGAATGCTTCATTTCAGAAGCAACGCAAATGTTATTTTTCATCTCTTATCTCACTTTATCTACACTAGAGGTGGCATTTTCCCATTATTCTTTTGAAAAGTAGTCCACATTTATTTCTGTAATGCCTTGTAGAAAAAATATTGTAGCAGATTAATTAGCTAGATTTCATATTTGCTCATGGTAAAAGGAATTTCTGATCTATAATGATGCTATACATATATGTATTAGAATCAGACTTACCCAAGATCAGGCTCCAAATCTACCATAACATTGAGTATCCTGAAGAACTTATTTACACTTTTTGGTCTTTGGTTCCTCATCAATAAAATATTCTCATCAATAAACACCTCACAGCTGTTCTGTTTGAGCCTATCGTTGAAGCTACTGTGTCAAACTGCCAGAACTCAAGCAAGGGGTCAGGGTGACACAATGGTTAAGCACTGTGCCCCAATCCTAAAGTCGGTAGATTCAACCCAAACAGCAGCTCTTCAGGGGACAGAACTGGCAATATGCTTCTACAAAGATTATAAAACAGAAATCCCTATGCAGTAGCTGTCTGCTGTCACATTTGGTTTCGATGAGTAAGATTTGACTTAACAGCACCTAACAACTACTGTCACAATTCCAAAATGTGTCCCTCAAAGAATTAGTGTGAGAATTAAATGAGAGAATTAAAATGAAGAACTGAGAGCAGTGATGACAGATAGAAGCAAACTGGGAATGCTACTGGTATTATCATGTTCAATTTGATGGCACCTAACAGCACTTTTAACAATGAGTTAATGATCCTGTATGCCAATAAACATAATTTTAGTGTTCTGTTTATGCTATAGGATGAAAATCAGTCCATTTCAATTTTTTCTGCATTCCTTTTATTTTAGTGAGACTGACAATTTCTTAACACCAACCAGAATAAAAAAGTAAAGCACACTAATTCTATAAGATTCATGATTTCTCCTGTGTTCAATGAACAATGAGACAGAGCGAATTAACCAAAATCTCTATTACGCAGTTTTAGAAATCTCCTGCGCTTCTGAAATAGATTCTGTACAAAAACTAAAGATAAGGCCCAGAGTCCAAATTGTCCAAGTAAAGCCCAATTCTTCTTATACTGAAAGATAAAAGTAGATTGAACTCATAGTACGGAACAATGGTATACATCATTCATGAATTCAGAATTTACTGCATAGAAAGATTTAACAAGATGCTTGAAAATACACTAAAATTGTCCAATATATTTATGATAATGATGTATTTATGTAAGGCTTATCCTTGAATGGTTCAATATATTTGTGGATTTTGCAAATTGCCATGTCTACGTCTTTTTATAAATACCTGATTAGGATTCTGTTGATTCACTTATTTATTAATTCAGCCAATATTTGTCAAAGGGTTATTATATGCTAAGTGCCCTGTAATCTACTGTTTACCCATATTAGAGCTGCCTCTCCTTTATTGATAGAATTATTTTACTTTTATTGCAAGGTGTCGAAAATCGCATGATATTTAAGGGAAGGCACTGGCCTAAAGAATTTTTTATATAAATAAGAATTTATGATCTTATTTGCAGTTCAAAATAGTGCCAGCATACAGGATATCACTTACTTTGTGTCTACTTACTGCTTAAAGGTAGCGTGTTTCAAATGTCAGACTAGATTGGGGGTCCAGAGCAGATGTATCTACATTGCAAGTAGGAGAGATGGCATTAATGTTGCCCATTATATTGCCAAACCATTATGAATCCAACTGGGCCATTAATTCTGAGCAGTATTATATTACACCTTTAATTATATTTTCCTTGAGATAATTTGCTACAATAGTTTTATGTAATATGATTCTGTTTTCCCCCTAATTAGCATTCATAATTTCTCAACAAAGACTTAAAATGCATGGTAGACATATATTTATGTGCCTTTCATTATTATATATTTAATAATTCCAAATAATTGTGATTCCAGTTAATTGTTGTAAATATAATAACCCACATCTATAAATATATATATATAAATATATATATAGATCTATAAATATATATATATGATAACCCATTGTTATATATATAGTGATTCCAACTAATTATCAATTCCAACCAGATTTGACCTTAAGGGACTGAGTAGAACTGTTCCTGTGTCTTTCCAAGGCTCTAATTCTTTCAGGGAGCAAAATCCTTCATCTTTCTCCCATGAAATGGCTGGTGACTTTGAATAACTGACTCTGTGGTTACTGACCCACTTGGAATCCACTGTGCTACTAATGTTCCTTATACCACAGTTTCCCTTATTACAGCATCTCATCTTGTCCTTTGGAATGAAGTTAGAAATCCAGATACCTTGCCATAACGAATACATTTTGACCAACTCAGGCCAATTCCTTGCCAACTCTTCTGATGCACAGACACCTTAGTACACTGTGAAACTGTCCTATAGCTCTTCCCCGGCTGGCAATCATTATGTAAGCAGATTGCTACAACTCTCTTGTGTTTAGAGGCTACAGGGGCAAAACATGGAACTTTCAAGAACTAATCCAGTTCTTAATCACTATGCCCCTGGGATAGCTAGGAATCTTTTAATCCAATCTCTTCCTAAAAGCAAGGGAAATTATTACCAGGGGTTTTAGACCCAGCAAATATTATTTTCCAAGGGTTCTCTCATATGCATAATTACATACATAATGTGAAAAATATTAAAATCCAAGTCAATTGAACCTGTAAGTGCAACAAACAAGGAGGCAAATATGTGATAAATATTTTTAAGGAGTTTAGTGTCAGAGAAATAGAAATTTTTCTATGTTTGAATAGAAAGTAAGAATAATAACATTTCTGGCACAGATGACACCACGAGATGGAATAGTGGTCAAAAGAAGAAGCCTTCTTTTGGGCTAGGTTATGGAGCAGGTGGTTGGGCTGCCAACTGCAAGGTCCGTGACGGAAGCCCACCATCTGTTCCCGTGGAGAAGGTGGGGCTGTCTACTCTTGGAGACATTTACCATCTCAGAAACCCTACATAATGCGGTAATGCATCAGAATCCACTCGACAGCGATGAATTCAGTGGGTGGCTTCGGGTTTGGTCCTCTGGCTGAAAGAGTGCATGAAACCAAGCCATTGAAACAGGCATCGTGAATTCAACATGGGGCTCCTAACTGAGCCATCAGTGGCTACAACCTGGGACCCCTATGAAACAGGTCTACTCTTTCCCACAGGGTCTCTATGAGACCCTGCATCAACTTGATGCCTGTCGATGCCAGGGAAGAATATGGAGGGTCAAAAAGAGGAGGCTTATGGGTATGGTGTTTGGAATTTTTACTAAAGGGCAAAACGGCCAGGGAACACTTGTAAACAGAAGAGTGGAGGATTTCTGTTTTTCAAGATTAATCTAGCAGCTCTGGAGTAGGCAGAATGGGTACAGGGAAGTGGACTTGTCATGATAAACTCCCTTACATTCATCTCTTATTTCATTGACATGCTTTCATAGAAGTTCTTAGACATTCTCTTTAATTTTTCTGTCCATTCCTTTAATTAAAAAATGGTTGTAGCAATACATCAACAAGGGCTTTCAGAAATTAAAATTGGATTCCGAAGAGAACACAGCCTGAGGGACACCACTTGTGATTTGGATTTGACTGGAAGCAGAGAGTACCGGAAGGCGTTATTGTAGCGTAGAATGAAAAAAATCAAGAACATTTCATGTTTTCTCATTTGGAAACTACACACACCAAGAGGCAGTCACGCAAGCATTCCAACAGGCAGTCCTGGAACAGAATAAGGGAAGACTGCCTGCTTAAAATCAGGAAGGATGCACATTAGGGTTGTATCCTTTCACCATACTTACTCAATCTGTATGCTGAGCAAACACTCTCATAGCTGGTCTCTATGAAGTAAAAGAGGGTTTCAGGACTGGAGGAAGATTCATTAACAATACACAATATAGAGGGGCAAATTATCCAGGAGTAAGCAAATTATCCAGGCTTTCTTGCTGAAAGTGAGGAGGATTTAAAGCCCTTGCTGATGAAGAGAAAGGATCGCAGCTTTCAGTATTAATTGCAACTCAATGTAAATAAAACAAAAAGTCCTTACAACTGGACTAATAGCATTATGATGATAAACAGAGAAAAAATAATCATCAAGGATTTCATCTTGCACGAATCCACAATCAATGCTCATGAGAGCAGCAAACAAATGAAAGGACACATTGCATTGGAAAAATCTGCTGCACAAGATCTCTTTAAAGGACACATTGCATCTGAAAGCTGCACAATAAATGTGGAAGACCACAGAGGAATTTTTGAGTTGGTGAATAATACTGAATGTACCATGGGCTGCCTGAGGAGCAAACAAATCTGTCTTGGAAGAAGTAAAGCTAGCAGCAAGAATGATGAGACTTTGTCTTATGTGCTTTGGATTTCTTATCCAGAGACCTGCCACTGGCGACTTACACTGTGCTTGATGAAGTACTGAGTAATCGCAGACGAGGCAGACCTCCAGGAGATGGGCTGTTAGAGTGACTGCAACAGGGAGCGGACATACAACACTGGTGAAAATGGCCCAGGAGCAGGCAGTGTTTTGTGATTTGGGTCATGGGTCTCTGGGAGTTGGAACCAACTAGACGGCAGCAAACAGCAACAGATCTTCAATAGCTCTCCGAAGAACTTCCTTCCATCCAATCCGATTTATCCTACAAGGACTTTCTCCAAGCCCTTTCATTTAGAATACTCTCCATGATTCTATACATCTGATAGGCTCTTTTTGATACAATACATTTTGTATCATTGTTGCACTTATTGATATGACTGTTGAGCCACTTATCAGCATAACTCTAATGAAGAGATTTTTGAAGGCAGATATAATTGGAATCAAATTTTTATGTAATTTAGGGCAAGCCACTTAAACTTCTGGAAAAATAGTTTATTCTAATGTAAAAAAACTTACTGCCATGATTGTAGTAATTAAGGGATAGAATATTTATAACCTAGCATCATTTCTGAAATCCATTGGTTAATTAGTGTCAGCATCTTTCTTACTCTTCTTCATATTCTTCCTACACTAATTAAAATCAGTAGTTTTCTTGCTTTGCTGTTTCTCATTTTGAGAACCTCATAGGAAATAAGTAATCCATGGACAAATTATAAGTGATGTCACATAGACATAATTAATAAGATGAGTTATTTTACTAAGTGGAACTGATATTATCTTATTCTGCTGAATTAGGCATGGCTTTGATACATGGATTGCTCTTAAAATTTAGTGATAGCAGGCCTCAGAAAGCACTAGTAATATCATTCTGGAATTCTATCTATATCTTGATTTTGTGTTCTTCAAATAGCAATTAGTTTGTCCAAGTTCTTGTCTCAAAGGTTAATACAATTCTTTAAATGCCTTTACTCTTTAAAACCAGCCATTAATACATATTCCACAGTTTCTCTATGTTCTTTGGGAGGTTTCAGGTGCATGCATCTAGTGAGTTTCAAAGCATGGGTCTTCTCTGTGCCACTTAAATTATGTCTTATTATTTCTGGCTTTTATTCTTGAGTAATTGAACTATAATGTTATTGTTGTTTGTTGTTAGCTGCCAGCAAGACGCCTCTGACCCAGAGCGATCCTATGCACACAGAACAAAATACTACATGGTCCAACACCATCCTCACAGTTGTTCCTATGCCTTAGCCCATTGATGCAACCACTGTGTCCATTCATTATAAGGACTTTTTTTTTCAATGTCCTTCTGCTTTACCGAACATGTCATCTTTCTCCAGGACTGGTCTGTTCTGGCAATATGTAAGACAAAGTCTTTTAGTCCGTGCCTCTAAGGAGCATTCTGGCCTTCCTTCTTCCAATACGGTTTGGTTTGTCCTTTTAACAGACCATAGTACTTTTAATATTCTTCTCTGGCACCACAATTCAAATGCACCCAATCTTGTACAGCCTTCCTTATTCAATGGCCAACTTTCACATGCATATATGATGCATAGAGAATACCATGGCTTGAGTCAGGCACACCTTAGTCCTCAAAGTAAGATCCCTGTTCTTCAGCACTCTAAAGAGGTTTTGTGCATCAGATTCACCTAATGCAATTTGTCTTTTCATCTCTTGATTGCTGCTTCCAGAAGCATTGATTGTGGATCCAAGAATGACAAAATTCTTGACAACTTCAACCTTTTCTTCATCCATCATGATGCTACCTATTATTCCAGTTGTGAGGATTTTGGTCTTTATATTGAGTTGTAATCATACAGAAGGATTCTATCCTTGTTCTTCATCAGCAAATGTTCAATTCCTCCTCCTTTCAGCAAGCAAGGTTGTGTCATGAACATATGTCAGGTGGTTAAGAAGTCTTTCTCCAATCCTAATCCTGATGCCATATTCTTCTGTGCATATACACCCAGTTCTCTGATGATTGCTCAGCATATAGTTTGGACCAGTATGGTGAGAGGATACAACACTGACGCACACATTTCCTAATTTTAAACCATGAAGTTTCCCCTTGTTATTTAGGCTCAACTGCCTCTATATTCATGTATAAGTTCCTTATAAGCACAACGATGTGTTCTGGAATCTCCATTCCTCTCCAGGTTATCCCTCAGATTATTATGATCCACATGGTCTAATGTCTTTGGATAGTCAATGAAACACAAATAAAACTCTCTGTCATTTTCTGCATTGAGCCAAGATACACCTGACTTCTACAATGATATTCTTTGTTCAGCCTCATCTTCTAAATCTGCCCTGGATTTTGGCAGTTCCATGTCAATGTATTGTTGCAACCATTGTTGGATGATCTTAAGCAAAATTTTACTTGTGTGTGATATCAGTGATGCTGTTCTATAGCTTGAGCATTCTTTTGTGTCACCTTTCTTTGGAATGGATAAATATATGGACATCTTCCGGTCAGTTGGCAAAATAGATGTCTTCCAAATTTCCTAACATAGATGAGTGAGAGTTTCCAGTGTTTCTTCAGCTTGCTGAAACATTTCAGTGGGATTTCCAACAATCCCAGGAGGCTTGTTTGGGGATAGTGCTTTCAGTGCACTTTGAATTTCTTCCTTTAGCACCATTTGCTCATAAGCTACCTTCCGAAATGGTTGAAATTCAATTAGTTATTTTTTGCTACAATTGTCTGTCAGTTTGTTGTTGAATTGTCATGGCTTGTGTATTGATGTGATGCTGGAAGTTATGTCATTGGTACTTCGAATTCCAGCAGGGTCACCCAAAGTGAATAGGTTTCAGCAGAGCTTCCAGATTAAAAACAAACAATTCAAGGACTTGACTCTTCATTTCAGAGGAAGAATCTGAAAGCCTGATGCATAGCTTCTAAGTACTGAGCTATAATAGTTATAATCAATGTGTTTGAAGAAGGATAAAATAATTGTAATTTTATGTATAAATACATTTAGACCGCTTTCAAAGATAAGCTTAGTGACAGAAAAATTACATTTGCTTTTAAATGAAATGTCTTTGTAACATTGTACCACAGATTAAGTTGTGCAGAAATAAGGCAGTTAGAAATAAACAAACTTTTCTATGACATTTAAAAATAATCAGCATAAATAATATACTCTGTGGTCCATGCATTGGCTTGTAATTCTTGCATCTGAACATTGAAGGACAATTAGTGTTACAAAGCAAACAACTTACAGGCTTCCTTCACTTCACCATCTACAAAAAAAATGGCTCAGAAACACAAAGAAGCCATTCTATACTGTCCTTTGGGTGATTATAAATTAGAATAGACTCCATGTTAGTCAGAGAGAGAATAAAAACTGTTCAGATACATTTGATACATATTTCACAATGTGTCAGTATTCTCAGTTGATCTATTTTGATTTTTCTATTTCTATTAATCTGGCTTCCCCTGACTTTCTAATCTTTGGCAAATATATACTATTTGGTTTCATTTAACTCATTATTTAGAGGAGCATAGTATTTACTGCTGATATTATTTATATATAATTATATTAGTTTGTTTTATTAAATATTATGTGAATTATATACTATGTAATTATATATTAATTATAAATTAATCTATCATTTGATTGAAAGGTGATCTCTGATTTCAAGTTTAAAAGATAACCCAAGAAAATAGTCTCAGGGTTCCTTGAGTTAATTTCTATATTTTCCTCCAATTCCATTCAGAATCATCCACCCTAGGTAGAAGAGTTGGTAGTAGTAGCTAGACATCATCTAGTTGTGTTCTCAAGTTAAATGAGTCTGTGGCTTGTGCATACTTTTAATCTTATAGACTTATTTCTTCTTTGACTATTAGATTTTCTTCTTTCTCTGTTCCTCCAGAATAGTACAGATCAATAATTTTTATCTACTATAACCCCTCAGAAACTTGTAAGGCTGAATGTGCTACTAACCAAACTAGGCATTATCTTTATTAACCATATTCATAAGAGATTGCTAGTTGACAAACTTGTTCCATAAGACTATGATCCTAAGTTCTTGGATTCAGTAAACCAACTCCACACAGTGTTTAGTTATGTCATGGAAATACCTGCAACTGCTATTACAGTGGGGCTGATCACATCGCAGGGTTAACTGATAAGGTGGGCATGGATACAAAAAAGGACAGTAGAGTCAAAGTAGTGAAAAATCAGTCTGACGTGTATAAATTTATGTAGCTGGCTACTTAGGCAGGGTAACCAAGGAATAAAATTTATGGGAAAATAAACTTTACTTGTTCTGTATACACTGAAGAATTTTAAATCAAGTGAAAGGCAGCCTAACAGGAATTGCCAAGATAGTCATATCAATTCCCATTTTTGAGCCATTTTATACACTGTCAAGTCTCTTGAATGAGGGTTCACTGGGCTCCTTTGAGGGAGCACCCTAAAGCACCTCCAAAATTATATACTCGTTGTCTTTCTCCAATCCTTCTCCAAAGGGATATACAACCTTTTACCATGATGGATTCTCTTTGGAGAAAAGGAAAGAATCAGACTTTTCAGGAATTACTCTACACTAGCTCAGAATTCACGCTTATTCCAATAGCCCAAAATGGCACTGAGGCCATGTAGTCAGAGTGGTCTGTGTGACATTTAGATGGATATTGAAGTCTTAGTTCATCCTATGGTAACATCCCCGGTTGCAGAGTGCACAATTGACATAAACATACGCAGTAACTGCCAGAAACCCAATATTGGATGCCTGACATATAAACTAAGGGCTATTATAATAGGAAAAGTCAATTGGATGACATTAGAGCTACCTCTACCTAGGTGAATAGCAAACATAAAAAGCAATAAAATATTCATAAAGGGATTACAGAGATTAATACCATCATTAAGGAACTCGATGTGATTTTTACCACATCCTCATTTAATTCAACTCTTTGATCTGTGGAGCGACATGACTCATGAAGAATGGCAGTGAACTATCTGAAATATAACCAGATGGCAGCTCCAATCGCAGCTGCTGTTCCAGATGTAGTTTTATTGCTTGAACAAACTAATACATCCCCTGGCAACTAGTATGCAGCTATTAATATGGCCTATAAGTTCTTAATTCCAGTTTCAAAGGATCATCATAAGCCTTTACCTTGCTCCACCTGCTCCATCCTACCTCAGAGGTTTATCACCTTTTCAGCACTAAACCATAATTTAGTCCACAGGGACGTTGATCACCTTTCCCTTCCACAAGGTGTAACACTGGTCCATCACAATGATGATATTATGGTGATTGGACTTAGTAAATATTAATTATCAATAATCTATTGATAAAACATGTATATGTTAGATGGTAAGAAATTGGCCCAACAAAAAGTCAGGCACTTTCTATCTCAGTAAAATTTTGAGAAGTCTAGAAATGTGGGGCATGTTTAGATATTCCTACTAACCTGAAGAATAAATTATTGCATATGGCCCCTCTCACACTATTTCTTCCCAATGAATCACCTAACTTTAACAGTAGAAACTATTCAAGTTTGAAAATTCAGTTGGCATAGTGATTCAGTCACTTATATACTAGAAGGCCATGAAAAAAATTGAGTTTGCTGGATGTTAATCAAAATACTAGAGATATAATACAACTATAGAAGTTCATAATGGAGTTTTCTGTGGCAGTATGTACTAGCACCTTCCCTTACAGTAAACATTTCTTTTAAGCTTAATCTGTAGGGAAAGTCTTTTAACTTAAGCAAAGCTGTTAAGACAGGTTAAACTCATAAATATAACCCTTGGAAAAATGTATATAACTATAATTGTTTCCTATAATCATTATAAAATCTGATTTTTGATGCATAGTTTGGGGTATTGTTTCCTGAGATCTTTGAAAAAATCTGCTTTTTGTCACATACTTTGGGGTATATAACTTGCTTGATTTTCAAAGCCAAAATTTTGGGGTAGAAAACCGCACTGTTATCTTCTATTTTGCCCTTGCAAAACAAACATAAGGGTTTCTTGTGGTGACAGTTACTTTTCCTGGTTGAAGGTAAGAAGGGGAGCAAGAGATCTTGACTTGGATCTGAGAAAGATCACTGATATATTAAGATGAACTTCCTGACTGAAACAGCTCAAAAATACAAGATACTTTTTTGGAGTAAATATTTTATTGCTCAGTGTTATGCTATTTTAAGGGTGTCATGCTTTGTTGATAATCATAAAATACAAAATCATAAGGTACAACATAAGAGTAGACCCTAGAATCCTAACATTTGAGCTGGGTCCACAAACCCAGTGAATGTATAATTCTCTACCAAGACGGTGCTTACTTGGATAGAATTTCTGTTGGATCACCAAAAAGGTGGATGAGATTGTTTCCTTGAGTACTTTGGCCTTCAACTAGAAAAAGCAGTTGGTCTGTTTTTTCCTTTTGTACCTGATTTTGATTTTATATAACACTTAGCACCAATGTATAGATAAAGACAAACAAGACCAAAAGAAACTGAACATGTTTAAAATTGATATGTAAATAAACAGATGAGTGATCTACACAGGAAATAGCCTCTGGTGATTTTTGTCTATCCATAATGGATAAGAGTGCATTGGAGGTATGACTATAGGACATCAAAATGATAAACCTGACTTGAATGGTTAAAACCTTGTCAGTTGATTCCCCACTTTGATCTACTTTGGACCTGATCTGATTTTCGTATCTCTCTCTCTCTCTCTCTCTCTCTCTCTCTCTCTCTCTCTCTCTCTCACTGTGTTTTCTCATATTGAGGTTAATCTCTGAGGCCTTTTTTCATTGGGGTAGCTCTCTTGAATTTTTGTTACATGTTTCTCTCGGTTTCGATATATGAAACCAAGGATTGATGAACCTTTAGAGACAGCAAGTAGAATAAGGGTTCCAGGGATAGATATTGGGAGAGAGGGAATAAAGAGGAACTGATATCAAAAAAGAAGATAATGCTTAGAAACTGATTGCGGTAGCAATTATACAATACCATTGACATTATTGCACTATGAAATGATAAGATATCCATATTAGTTCCCAATAAAATGGTTATATAAATAAATTAATTAAATTTTTAAAAGTAAGTTATTTATCTAAGTTATTTACCTATCTAATTCTATGCAGCTTACACAGCTATGCTAATAAGCATCGAGCTAAACAAAATTAACCATTTGAGTAGCAATGATATGATGTCCTCCCATTTGAAGTTCTATGACTATTCCAAATATTTGTAATTGAACCACCACAAGACAGTTACCAGGTAGACGGTTCATGCTGGCAACTCCGTGGAGACCAGTGGGGAGATTTGGGGGCTGAGTAGGGTCTCTGAGGCTGTTGGTTAATTCCTGAAACATCCCAGAGCACTTACCTGAACCAGGAGCTGACTTCCACCCCATCTTCTGCACTCAATGCAGAGTTCCAAGTACCAGGGCCGGCTGCAAAAACTGGTCCAGCCCAAGCTACCTGTATGACTGTGAACCACAACTGTGACTATAACCCCTGGGTTCTGCAAACTTGTCTCAGCACCCCAAGCCCACCAGAATCTCAGCAGAGGCTAGTGTATCCACAAATTGATAACCCAAACAGCACGGGGCCCTCCCACTACCCATTAGCAGATAACTCCTCCAAGATGGGCTTTCTCATTCCTGCCTTTTCCCTGCTCTGCTCAGAACTCCCCAACCCTCTGTGCTCTGAGCAACAGAGCTGTGTGCTAACAAATATGTCTTAGCCCTTTTCCCTGGCCACCCACTTGTCCACAGTGCCTCTAGCAGGGAACAGATCACACTCACCACATCTGCACCCCAGGAGCTACCCACTCCTGTGCCCAGGTCAGCATTTCCTTCAGACAGTGGACTGCATAGCTGCAAATGGGCCCCAATGGAAGCCTGATAGTTACTAGAGTGCAATGCAGGCTGATCTCAGCACCTGATGACTGAGAGGGCCATCAAACCTGCACTCTGAACAGCAGATTCCCAATAGGCTAGGCTGAGAGGGAGACCCCAGTGGGACAAAGGGGAAGCATAACCACCCAGGGCAGTTAGATTCAGGGAGACTGTAGAAACATTAATACCAAATTTCCAAAGAGAGAACCCAGGGCTCTTTGATCCAGAAAAATGGCACCAAGTTCCCCCAAATGACACATAAACAGAAATCTGCCTTAACAGCCTCAACCAGCAAACAGAAAAAGACAAAATTTAATGTCGCAGGATGATTTGAACCTACTGGCAGTCATAAAGAGGCAGAAATAAATCTTCAGAATGCTGCTTAGAGTCATACAGGACATGAAGGAAGCAATTTAGAAAAATTATGACATGATAAAGGAGATAAAGGCCATACACCGAAGAGTTAAAGGATGAGGTAACAAAAGCCAGTAGCAAGTTCTCAGACTTTGCCAACAGACTTGAAGAGGCAGAGAATCATACCAGTTACCTAGAGGATAATCAGGCAGACCTCAACAAATGGGAAAGGCAGTCAAGCAAGATAATCAGAGAAGCTTAAGAAAACATGAGAACCATATCTGATGCTATGAAGAGGAGCAACATTAGAATAAGTGGATTACCAGAAAAAGACACAATGAAGAAGTCAATGGCAAAAATAGTGAGAGAATTCTTAGAGGAATACTTCTCCAGCTTAATGAATGAAAACCAGGCAACCATTCAGGAGGCCAAAAGAATATCAGTTAGACTTATTTCCAAGAAGAATTCACCAAGTCATATAATAGTTAAACTATCCAACTTTTATGAAAAGGAGAAAATCATAAGAGCAGTTAGGGGTGATGGGAACATATTCGCCTATAAAGGCACCCAAATAAGAATGTTCTCAGACCTACTAGCTAATAATATGAAGAAAAGGAGTGAGTGGATTAACATATTCTGAAAATTGAAGGAAAATAATGCAAACCCAAGAATAGTCTATGTGGCCAAATTATTTATCAATATAGATGGAGAAGCAAGAATCTTCCCAGACAAGGAAAAAAAACCAAAGAGATGTTAAAAGAAACCTAGCCCTACAAAAAAAAATCCTTGCTGACCAAGTATGGGCAGGCAACAACACTCACCAAACACAAAATAAGAGACTACCATATAGAACAACGCCATCAGAAGTCAACAAAGCAAAAACAGCTCCAAATATAGCATTGGCTCAACAGTAGAAAGATGGCAAGAATGAAACACACACACACACACACACACACACACACACATGCACAATGCACTGATAAGAAATGTAGATAGGAAAACACCCAGCACAAAAGGTACAAAATGACATCACAGAGTCCATAGATAGCAGACTGGCTTAGAAAACCCAACTCATTTATCAGTTGCTTACAGGAGACACATCTTAAGATTGCAGACAAAAGTAGGCGGAGAATCAGAGGCCAGATAAAAATATACCAAACAAATGGTTATTCAAAAAAGCAGGGGTTGAGATCCTAATCTCATACAACGTTGAACTCAAGGTACAAGCAATAAGACATAAGGAGGGTAACAGCAAACCAAGAATCAGTGAGTCTAACAAATATATATATATATATATCAATGAGAGAACCATGAAATTTGTCAATCAAATTCTCGACTAGTGAAAAAAGAAATTACAGGCTCAACAATTATAGTAGGTGACTTTAATACACCGCTCTCCTATAAAGATAGATCATAGGGAAAGAAGCTTAACAAGGAGGCTATAGATCTAAAGTTTATAATTAGATGACTTGTTATGTTAGATATTTTCAGAGCTCACTACCCAAATGCAAAAAAAAAAAATTCACATTCTTGTCTAGACCACATCCACATATACGAAGATAGACTGCATACTAGGACACAAGTCGAATCTGTGTAAATTCAAGCAAATAGAGACCATACAGACTTCCCACTCTGACCACTATGCCATACTTCTGGAAATCAACAAAAGAATGATTAGGAAAACAAGGGCAAACAATAGGAGGATGAATAGCTCTCTATTGCAAAAGGTGTGCGTCATTGTCCAGATCAGAGACGAAATTAGGAAGTTTCTAGAACCCAATGAGAATATGAATAGGACATACCAAAACTGTTGGTACACAGAAAAGGAAGTTATCAGAGGAAGTTTAACAGCAGTACATACACACATGAAAGAGGAAGAGACTAATGAGTGATATGCTGGCACAAAACTTATAGCCATTAGAACAGAGTCAACAGGACTATCCTAATAGAAAACAAAAGGAAATAATATAATTCAGGGCTGAGATACATGAGAGGGAAAACAGGGAAACTAGGGAAAAAATAATTGCAGCTAAAAGTTGGTTCCTTGAAAGGAATAACAGAATCAACAGATCACTGTTAAATCTAACCAAAGTAAGGAAGGAACATATTTCAATAGCAAGGCTGAGGGAACATTACAACAGACCCTAATGATATCAAAAGGATAATTACATCTTACTATGAATGCCTGTACACCAATAAATTCAACAACTTGGAAGGCATGGACAAATATTTGGAAAAACAATTCCTCCCTAGACTATCCCATATGAACATTGGAAATCACAACAGACCCATAACATTGAAGAAATAGACAAGGTTATCAAAGGATTACCAATTTAAAAAAATCCCCGGGGCCAGAAGGCTTCACAGAATTCTACCAAGCATTCAGGGAAGAACTGCCACCAATCCTATGCTAAATCTTCTAGAGCATAGAAAAAGATGGCAAAGTCCCAAACTCTTTCTAAGAAGCTAGTGCAACCCTGATCACTAAAGTGGGCAAGGATCCCACAAGAACCAAGAACTGCAGACCAATATCCCTAATGAACCATAGACGCAAAAATCCTTAACAAAATACTGGCTGATAGAATACAAACATATATAAAACTAATAATTCACCACTGCCAAGTGGGATTCATTCCAAGGATGTAGGAATGGTTCAACATAAGAAAGACCATTTTTATCATTCACCACATTGACATGAAAAATTATGAGAACCACATGATAATATTGATAGATGTGGGAAACATATTTGACAATATCCAACAACCATTCTTCTTTAAGATACTCAAGAAAATGGGAATGGATGGAAAATTCTTCAACATAATCTTAGCTATACATGAAATACCAACACCCAAAGTGGTAGTCAATGGAGAAAAGACCATAACAATTCTAATGAAAAAGGGGACCAGATAAGGGTGCACCTTGTCCCCACTCTTATTGAACATCGTACTGGAGGTCCTACCTAACAGCACAATATAAGACAAATGAAAGGCGTCAAAGGTATTCATTTGGGGCAGGAAGAAGTGAAATTATCATTTTGCTCATATGATATAATTTTATATAGAGAAACTCCCAAAAGCTCAATAAGAGGAGTGATGAAAGCAATGGAGTAATATGGCAGAGTGGCAGGATACAAGATAAAAAAATAAAAACATTAGTCTATTGGACTGCTATACACATCGGACAAGAACACAGAAAAGGGAATCAAAAACATTGTATGCTTCACAATAGCCAAGTACAGATCAATATCTAGGGATATCTGACCCCCAAACCCAAAAGACTTGAATGAGGAAAACTACAGAACAGTATTACAAAAATCCAAGCATGACCTCAACAAATGGAAGAATATCCCAGGCTTGTGGATCAGAAGACTCAATATAATAAAGATGTCACTTCTGCCCAAGGCACTATATAAATTTAATGCTATTCTGATACAAATACCATCATCTATACTCTGGTTTCTCTTCAAATCGTATAAATCTTTCACCTTTTACAAATACCATCATCTTTCTTCAAAGAATTGGAAATACTGATTACCAACTTCATATGGAGAGGGAAGAAGCTCAGAATTCGCAGAGAATTGCTCAAGAGGTAGGACAAAGTTGGAGGGCTTGCTTTAATTGACTTTAGCACCTATGATAGAGCTATAGTGGTCAAATCAGTGTGGTACTGGTATTATGACAGATACCCAGACCAGTGGAAAAGTTCTGAAAACCCAAAAATAAACTCATCAGCATACAGACAACTGATCTCTGATAAGGACCCCCAAAATATCAAATGGGAAGCAGATGACCTCTTTAACAAGTGAACCTGGAAAAATGGATTTCTACCTGCAGAAAAATGAAGCAAGACCCTTATCTAACTCCATGCACAAGAATAAACTCAAGCGGGATCACGGACCTTGAGGTGAAACCCGAAACTGTTAAGGTAATCAATGAAGGAATTTGTACAAACCTGAGAGCTTTGGGGCAGGGAAGACATAGGCTATCATAAATAGGGAAGGACAGGAACAAGGAGGAGTCAAAAATTAACAAGTGGGATATACTGAAGATAAAACACCTGTGTACATCGAAAGAATTCCTCAGGAGAGTGATAAGTGAGCCCATAGACTAGGAAAACATCTTTAGCAATGACACATCAGACACAGGCCTTATCACTAAAATCTACAATACTCTGCTAGCTTACAATAAGGAAAAAAAAAACTAATAGCCCCTTTAGGAGTTGGGCTAAGGACCTGAACAGAAGTTTCACAAGGGCAGATATCCAAATGGCCAATAAGCATAAGAAAAAATGTTCCTGATCATTAGCCCATACGAGGAATGCAAATTAAAACAACTACGAGATAGCACCTAACATCCTCAAAGATAGTCCAATTAAAACATTCAGAAAGTAACGAGTGTTAGAGGGATTGTGGTGAGATAGGAATTCTTGTTCATTGCTGGTATACCTGTAGGTATGTACAGTCACTATGGAAATCGATTTGGCGATATCTAAAATGGATGGTAATTGACCTACCACACGATCCAGCTATCCTCCTACTAGTAATATAACCAGACAAAGCAAGAAACAAACTAAGACCACATATCTGTGCTCCAGTGTTCATCATGGCACAGTTCACAATCACAGGGAGTTGGAAACAACCCAAATTTCCAACAATGGAAGAATGGATTAAAAGACTTTTCAACCTCCTCTAGTGGATATATAAGAATAATTATACTGTATAAAACTTGGAAATGCATTTTTTTGCATTTCATAATAGGCTGAAGAATAATCTTGCAGTTTTATTTGTATTATGAACATTTTTCAACGTACTTTTACACATAGTTCATAGTACTAAGGAAAACAAGCACATCCACTCCTTACTTATCAATGTGATTTGGTTTCAAAGACAAGGTTATTATACAGCATTGGCAGCTATATGCGAAGGAGAAATCAGAGGTGGCTCCAGAGCCCAGACCCTAAGAACCACTGGCTGGGACCCAGCACCACTGTGTTCTGGACAACAAGGCCTTGTTATTGGGCTTACTCCCAACCAAATTGAGGGCCTAGACTAGAGACCCAGTTGGTACTCAGGCAACTCTGAGGGTCTAAGGTCATGAGACTCAGACCCAGAAGCAAGAGTGTTCATTCAAGTTCAAGCTCCAAGAATTACCTTCTCCCATAGCCCAGCTGCCTGCTGCCACTCCAAAGGCTGAGGAGGGCCCACAAAAAGGACAGGGCCTTGCAAGACTGGAAGCCCAGACAGAGAACCTACAGACTAAAAGCTACTTGGAAGAGTGGTTTAGCAGCCCAGGCCACCCTGGGGAAGGGTAGCTGGCTTCAGCTGTAGCCTACATGCCCCAAAGTTTACCCAGTGTGTTTGAAGATACAGAATTGTTGTCCTTCCAGCACACTTGAGGAGCAACAACGGCCACCTGCCCTCCTCCCCCACTTCCTCTTGGTCCCCTCCAACCACTCAAGGCCTTTCTTATAAGGATTCCTTCAAAGTCTATCTCAGAGCCCTCTTTGCATTGCACAGCAGCAATTGGTGGCTCCAGTGGTAGAGATGGGACCAGCTAGAGACCTTCTGGAGAGCTGGCTCCTTTCGCTGTGAGCCTGACAGATATGAGCAGCTCTATGGAGCAGGAGTTGCATGAAGGGAGTTAATTTGCAACAAAGTGGAACTGTGTTCCTTATAAAAATTTTAACTGTTGTCATAAATGTAAAATGTCAGATAATGAAATAGACAATGACGGACAACTTTGGTGTCATAAAGGTATAAAGGTGGCCAGATAAGTTCAGAATTAACAGATCTGACTATGTTGGAATTGGAATGTATGTAAAGCTGGTGAGGAAGGGTTGTTAACACCTGTCTTGCTATCTGATATATTCTTCACAATGAAAATGTGTTGTTTGTTTTGTGACATATGTGCATGTGCATTCTGACTTCCAATTGCTCTATACACTAAATGAGTAATTTCATTCACTATATGAGTAATTTTATGGGAGTGGATTTGTATAGTCATATATCAAAGAGTGTCTCAGGACAGCTTGAATTCACTTACATCTGAGTTAGGTACTGGTGATTCTTGAGGAGGATATGACCTCCAGGTGAGACATTCAAGGCCTCTGTATTTTTATCAGATGTGCCAAAAAAATCAATTACTTCCTTCAAAAACAAATTAAACAACAACTTTTCCCCAGGGAAATTACACACAACTGTTTATCTAAGTGTGAGCTGATTTTGTGTCCTCAAATACATATTTTCTTAAGAGTGTAGTGTAGAAAAATGAGTATAAAGAAAACAAAATGTTGGTATTTTTAGAGTGATAAAAATTCATAGTACAAACAATAGCTAAACATTTATACCTAGGGGTAAGAATTCCAATGGGATTGTGTTTAATATACTTTTTAATTCATTATACCAAACCAGAGAACAAGGAGTCACTTGTGTTTTGGGCATTCATTCTACTATATAATTTTCATAGGCCTATGCAGTCACAAAGTACTTTTTACCAAAAAGAAGTTATTTCCCATGAATCTATAATGTAATTGATGTAAGTACATTTGCCTGTATGTTCTGACTGTTGTTTTAATCCATTTAATGGAGAGTTTCTCTCATTTTTACCAACTTTGCTCTTTACCAAAGGTGATCTTCTTTTCCAGGGACTGATCTTCTCTGATTATTTATTTAAAATAAGCCCGTCAAAAGCCTCTACAACCTCACTTCTAAGGGCTAGCCTGTCAATTTGTCATACTAGAAATGCTAGTCACCCCAGAAGGGCTTGCATTTTGATATGATGTTGGAAGGCACAGCAATAGTGTTCCAAACACCAGCAAGTTAAACAGGATGTCCAGACTAGAGAGGTCAAGAAGAGAGATTGGTTGGTGATCTACTTCTGAAAAATAACCAGTGAAAACTCATTGGATTCAGAATATTGCCTGGATGGAAAAAAAACACATCCATGTGACTATATATATATATATATAGATATATATATATATATACAGATAATGTACATTTGATTTTAACCTTTGAATTTAGTTTACTTTTAGCTGAGAGTTTGCCAACCACTGTATGAGCAAAGCATTGTGGAAAGGGAAAGCTCTAGTCTTATTAATTTGCCTAAATAGATTCTTCTTATCCATCTAAAAGGTCCATGGTTTTATTAGAATGCTTATTATGTAAATATAATCATCAAAATCAGCCCCACTCCAAAGCTGGGACCTTTCCACTTGCATATCTGTATATAACAGAAGGATTTTCTTTTTTTTTATTTAATCATTTTATCGGGGGCTCATATAACTCTTATCACAATCCATCCATTGTGTCAAGCCCTTTTGTACATCTGTTGTCAGAATCATTCTCAAACCATTTGCTTTCTACTTGAGTCTTTGGTATCAGCTCCTCATTTTCCCCTCCCTCCCATTCCCCTCTTCCTCATAAATCCTTGATAATTTATATATTATTATTATTTTGTCATACCTTACACTGTCTGATGGATTTTTATATACCCCCAGTGTTGGAGATCAGAAGAGCTCTTTAGGTATGCTACATTAGGGACAAAAGTACCTGGCAGCAAGACAATTCTCAAGAAACAGTGGAGAAGTGTACGCCCACCAACACAGAGAGAGACATGCACATGCTGTTATATTTGAATTACTTTGTAGGTTTACCTGGGGTAGGTAACTGGCTAAGTTTGGGGCCAGAATGACCTGAACAGAGATCTCTCCTTATGGTTATTAAACCTCTTAAAACTTGTTTCTCCCTTATAAAACCAGCAAACTTCACATCTGTAAAGGTCATTAAACATGCTTGACACACAAAAATATTCATAAATGTAATTTAATATCCTTTTTACCTAACAGTGATGTTAAATTAATTAAACCGTTTGATACATGGTATTTTTGTTGTCTTTATATCACTTTTGCCTGACGTTCCCAGGCAGAGTGTTGATGCATTGTGGGTTATCTCCAAAATTATGTGGGTGTGGACACTGCTGGAAAATGATCATGCTCATGATGTTACCATGAAGATTATGTGAATATGATGGTGACGACTTGTGTTTTGCTACCTCCGTGACTATCAAATGCACCCCATACATTTGACTTCAAAATCCCTTCTGTGTAAAGGATGTGCAAAATATATGTTGGGTGAACAAGGTTCCAATACATACTATGTGGAGACATCTCAATATATAGTGCTTCATTTTAAGGGATCAGAAATAGGTATGGGAATATAAGATATTAATATCTAAATGCAAGGATTTCCTGAAACCTCAGATTTTATATGTGACACTAAAGAAGAAAGAAATTATATAATTAAAAATGCATGATGTTGATGTTGAATTCTGATTTCTGCTATCATGTAATATAAATGTCCATAAAACTACTTAGCAGGAAGGTCTGTGGTCTGACTACTGAGGAATTCTATCTGTAATTCCTTACTATTGCTATTTAATTTTAATCTTTCCTTTTAAATGATAGAGTCATTGGGAGGAGGGGAGAACATTAGCTTTCTTCATTGAGTGTGAATTCAATATGGACATCCAGAGCATGGTTGCTTCTATTCATCCAGCACCAAACCTTGAGGTCTATCAGGAAAGTTTTTGTTAACTGCAAGCTTTATGTTGACCTAAGCAAATGGGTCTTCAGCCAACTGGAAATATGTTTCCAAGAGAAACATTCCTAGATGAATATGGAAGAAGCGATTATTGTGTATGGTACACCTATTCGCCCAGAAGAGATACCGAGTCTTGATATTCCTATAAGAATAAGGATAATGTCGTGATTAGAGCCTCGGGAGACCACTTAAAACTGTTTCCCTTATTTAACTAGGCAATAAAGACTCTCCAGGAAGCCCTGCTTCCTTAGTTTAAGAAGTTCCTTAATATTGCTGATCTAAGATATTCCAAAAAATGTTTGCTTGGGGCTCTCTGTTTCCACCTACCCCAACCACTCCACTCCATTCATCACTTCAGCCCTGAGCCTGTCTGCTATCGTTTCTCTTGAGCCCCTTGTAGTACTCACCTGCCTACTCTCTGTGCAGCCACTTCCTTTTTAACGAAAGGCATGTCATGTTTTTGCTACCATCCCTCCTGTGAATCCCCATCTCACTCATACTAAAAGCCACCATCCTAAAAATGGTCAAAAGTTGTAGACGACATTATTTTTTCTGAGGGAATGGGCTAGAGGCTACTGGAGAATCCAACTGCACATCTACCTCAAGACCCCTGTGTGTAGGTCAAACCTGCCTCCACCCTCCTGCTTCCTTACCGTATTCTGACACCAACCATCCCTGCCAAGGCACGTGGGCAGAGAGCTGTCTGAAATTCAAGCTCCATTCAGAAGAGAATTTGGAACAAGAGACACCATTGCTTACATTAGATAGATCTTGGATGAATGCATAGGATACCAGAAAAACAAACAAAAACCTCATGTCTTATTGACCTTGCAAAGGCATTTGACTGTGTGGATCATGACAAAATAAGGATTTTCTTAAATTAATTGACCTAATTTCATGCACTTAAAATTGAGTTATTGTCCAAACTGTATAAGAAATGTATTTACAGAATAGAAAAATAAGTTAAAAAATATCCAAGGTGAAAAGTCAACTAAAATGGAGACCATAGATCATATCAATGCATGAGGTAAAACCTTTCCTGTTTTGAAAATAATCTTCATATGCTTGGATACATCTGTATTTCTTTAAAATTTTATTTCAAACAGAAGGAAAGATATTTAGAATCAGTTACAGAGATTCAAAATGGCTGTCATTTAAATTGAGGATTTTAAGAGTGAGATGTTTTATTACATAACCATGTAATGAGAGATCCTGTGTCCTAAAGTAATCCTTATGCATGAGAGGGGAGAGCTATGTTTGCTGTGGGAGTATTCACATTGGAATTTCTGACTTAATTGGGATTAAGATCATATAATTAACATTCTGCAAGCACAGCATTCAACTTGAATTCATTGGGAAGCATCAGCGAATTAAAACTTCTGAATTGATCTCTTCTGGACAAAAAACATGAAACTGGTATTGTTCTAATGGACCTAGCTGTTTTGGGGTCACACAAGAAGTAACCCTGTTCCCCCTCATATAGTCACACAGTCACATCTAGAGTATTTTGCATTCAATAGAAGTAAGTGTAGAAAAAAACAATCAAGGCTTTCCAGAAGGTCCCCCATCCCCAGAATTCCAGCAGGCTTTGTAAGCGGAGTGAAATGACTCTTTTGCCACCCAGAATCTGCAGATTTATATTCCATCCACTTGTAAAGGAAACACCAAGTATCACAAAAGTTTACACACACACACACACACACACACACACACACACACACCTTAAAGTGTTGTGTAGGACAATCACTGCATGGAGTAAATGTGTTTTTGCTCATTTACCACTTTCTCAGCCACATAACTACTGTCCCAGGACCTTTCAGTGATATTAATGAGTAGAAATGCTCCATCAAGGAGTCCTGTTGGTGCAAGGTAAGGTGCTTGACCTAAAGGGTGGAGATTTGAACCCACCTGTCTCTCTGGAAAGAGAAAAGTGTGAACGTCTACTTCTGTGAAGCTGCACAGTCTCAGAAATGATATGAGGCCATGTTACTTTTATCTTGTAAAGTCATTATAAGGAGTGCTATTGTGGGATAAGAATTGGGCTTATCATTTCAAGGTTAGCAGTTCAAATCCACTGGCTGCTCTTTAAAAGAAAGGCGAGGCTGTCCCTCCTATAATTATTTAGGCTTGAGGACACGATATAGGTCTCTATGAGTGTAAATGGACTCCTCAGCAGGGATTTTGGCTCCGTGGTATTTTGTTTCCAGTTACTACCACTAGTCCCATTTGCTTAGTCTGGTGAATTGGGTATAAAAATGAGAAGGAAAGAACACTACCTCATGTCTTTGTAATGATCTATTTGTCCCTTCCCCACCCCATATTCCCATCCCTTAAAACACTCTCCCTTTATATCACCTGCAGTCAAACTTGAACCCCAACCTCAGTGACTAAACCTATTTGATTGACAAACAGGCTCAAAATCTTTCCACTTTCCACACAGAAATGTTCACAGTTATACTATCAGGTGGTGCATTCTTTCCGGTTGGAAAGTTTATGTGAAAGCAACCTAAGGCCAGAAGAAGGTCAATTAAGAGCCACATTACATTAAAAGTAATTAGATGACTAGCTGAAAAGATGGTGATGGTAAATCTATAAAACTATTATTAAAAACAGTTTAATTATTTAATAGGAAAAAATTAATCATAAAATAAAACAAATGGAATCAGTTCCCATTTACCTACTAATGAGATGCTAATTCCTCTTCATGGAGATTTACAATATTAGGGAACTCTCTAGACAAGTTCAAAGAGCTTACCCAGAAGATTCTTTTCTGATGAAAGAGGAGGCGATTCTTCCAGGGGAGGTGCTGTCATCATGTGAGGAGGGAGTGTCAACCTTGGTTTCTTTACGCACCTACACACAAGCTGTCCTTACGAAGAGAGTCCTACAGTGAACATCTTTGCATGTGGTAAAGCCCCCATCTGAGGCAGCTCGATTTGAAAAAATATCTATTTCATAATTAAAATGTGAATCACATCTAATCTTACTTGGTTATTTCACTGATGAACCTATATATGAACCTATAGTATCATGTTTAATAGAACCTATACTTACTTGGTTATTTCACTGGTGAACCTTTTTGTAAGCATTTTATTTTATTTTATTTTATTTCCATAGCATTTGGATTTTAATTACAAATGCAAAATCAGTGATGTTTCATCTTTCAAAGGGCTCAGTAAAGTTGGCAAATATAATCTCATCTGTGTTTTGCTTGCCTCCTGTGTTAGTCTGGGTAGACTAGAGAAACAAATCCACAGAAACTCATATGTGTATAAGAGAGAGTTTTATATATATACAGGGTAATTGTACATTCATAAAGCATCCCATTCCAGGCCAAGCCCATAAGTCTGATATTAGTCCATATATCTGATACAAGTCTACAAAGTCCTCTGCAGACTCATAAAACACATGCAATGATGCCGAATGCAGGGCGATCACAGGCCAGTAGGGAGAAAGTCTTGTGGATCCAGTGGCGTTGTAAGTATCTCAGTGCTGTCAGGGGTCTCTATGTGACTTCTGCAGCTTTAGGGGCCTGGTTGCATCAGGGTAGGTTGATCTGGTTTCTCCAGCTCAGGGCACTAGCATAATTCCATGTGTCTTATCAGCTACAATGTCTTGCAGAGTGAACCAAAGGGAGAGAGATAAATGTCTCCCATCTCCAAGGAGGAAAAACAACAGAATTCTCAGGAGAAGGCCATGCCTACACAGAGGCCTCATTGGCTATAATCCGATTGATAGACTAGACTCCACCCCTCCATTCTTAATCCTCTCAAGTCCCAAATGGACACCAGATTATGTAACTGCCACGCCTCCCATAACCTTGCAGACACAAGTTGACTCTGACTTTTCCTGGAACTGAAGTTAAAGGATGACAGGTCAAATCACAACACAAGATCACACTGTGAACAAAGGGCAGTGGATTCCCCAAATCAATCCATTAGTAATTCATGGTGAGGGTGGGATGCTTTTTATCATCAAATAGCTTTGCTTATTCTTAGGCTTATTCTTGTCCTTAACTAATACTTTAAAATGAATTTTTACAACTCAAAAGTCCAAGAATATGTATGGCCATTACTTCTTTTGCAAGTCAAAAATGAAAGTGATGTGTTTTTTTGAAAGTGAATTCTTAGCCAAGAGCAAAAAACTGAAGAATTTACCTATGACTGCTCTTCTTTACAATCACTACATTCCAACTTCCTGTGTGTTCTGAACTTCTCATTTTTTTCCTACTTTTTTCTTGAAAACAATATTCAGAGTTAGATTATTTCTATCAAGAAGCAAAGCAACCTCCTGGAATTTCACGCTAATTGCTAGAGTTCCCAAGAGGCAATCCTTCGGGAATAAAATGATGCTACATGTCTGGGAAGGAAAATCCAAACCTCTCTCCTCAACTGCAGAGAACAAAAAGATGTAGCTATCCACAGCCATCTGGTGAATTCTGCAATGCTTTCTCCAGTCTTTTGACCCTGAAAATCGTTGTTTCTCATTCATCTTTTTATTATTCGACTTGTACCTTGTCCTTATAAGGAATACAAATACTCGGTATAAAATTATAAATTCCTTTTTATACATTTCTTCCAAATCATTAATTCTTGAGATATGTAATTTTGTAAGATCTATTCCTCTCAACTTTTGCTTATAATGAATAGAAAATCCCAAACTTTCCTAGTGAGTTGAAAATAACCCCAAGAGTGGGTGCACAGCAACTGTTAAGTGCCCAGCTGCAGACCAAAGATTGATGTTCAAGCCCACCCAGATGATCCATGTCAGAAAGACCTGGCAATCTGCTTCTGTAAAGATTGCAGCTTAGAAAACCCTACTGTGGCAGTTTTACTGTGTCACGTGAAATTCATAGGACAGAACTCAATAATAATACCAGACAACCAAGTATAAACCCAATGGTACAAGATCAAAAATATCACCTTAATTAATGTACGAGGGAAAGCAGATGGTTCTTTTGATACTATTGTTAGCTAAATGTTTGGTAATTAAAAATTCACTAAATAATATATCATGTTTAATAGAAAAATATAACTGCATAATGCCATTTTAAAGCATGAGTAGTTTATTACAGTTTATCTTTATTCATGTTAAAGATCTTCCAAGTATTTTTCAATGAATGACACAGATATGTTTCCTTCAGTCCCTCACTACTGTTATCTGGACAGGCTGATGCCTCATAAAGAAAATAGAGTGGGTGGTTGTAACAGCTGAATGATTCCCGTCTGTCAGCCCATGGGCAAGAATGGAGTTGAAGTTAACCTTTCATTTCCAAGGTCAGAGATAAATTAGATAAATGGGAAACAGCCACTCCTTCGATATCCTGTTCATGGAATGAAGGAAATGACTAAAATAGGGACCAAAGGAAATTTACTGTTCAACATATCAAGGATAAGCTTCCGAAGCACCAAAAAAAAAAAAAAAAAAAGTCTGGTAAGAAGGAGCTCTACCTTCACCGATAGTTGCAGAAGATCTAAAATTTTCAACAACCCGCCCCCAACACCCCAATATGTACTTGTCACCGAGTAAAGAGAAACTTATTTATTGAATGGAAACTTTGTTGTTTTGCTAAGTAAATGGAATTGTTAGAACGTTGCTGACTCATCCCTCTGGATGCTGGGTAATTTGATGTTTGCAATCAATAAAAGTACACTTGTAGCACTGACTCCAAATTTCTGTCAAAGTGCAGTGTTTGTTTAGACTGCAAACTGAGAATACATGACATGTAAGTTGTGTATCTTTTATCATACTCAGCCTTTTGCACTTCATTAAACACATTTATTTGATTTATTTATTTTTAAACACAGGTACAGAAAGATTAAATTAAAATATAGTAAAGATAGCTTTAAAGGTCTAAATCTAAATGTCTAGCTTTAAATATGAGCTTGCTAATATTTCACATTCATGAATACACAGTTCTCTTGGACACCTAAAAATCCCAAACTAAACTGACTAGGTTCAAGTAGATTCCAATTCAGAGTAACAATGAAGAACAGAGTAGTCCTGTCCCATAGGATTTCCAAGTTTCCATGCATTTGAATTATGATGCTGGTGAAGAGGATAGATAGTACTATGAACTCCAAAAAGAATGACTCTATTTTGGTAGAAGTGTAGCAAGAATGCTATTTAGGGTCAAAAGATGGCAAAACTTCATCTCACCTACCTCAGAGATGTAAGGAGAGACCACGCCTGTAGAAAGCCAACATACTTGGTAAAGGAGTGGGCAGTGAAGAAGAAGAACTTCAACAAGATATTTTGACACAGGGGCTGCATTGACAAGCACAAACACAAGAACAATTGTGAGGACGGCACAGGACCTGGCAGTGCTTTGTTCTGTTGTGTATAGGGTCACTATGAAGCAGAACCAACACCATGTCAACCTTATGGCAGAAGCTCTTTTTACAGATGCAGGCTACCATGTGCTCAACAGTCGGTGGCTTCAAACCCCTGAAGTTTTCATTGGAGGTGGAGCATTTTAATCATGAGGTCTCCTTTCATTAATATCAAAGTACACAGAAGTTTGCACTGTAAGGAGGATTGAAAAGGGGCCCTTTTACTTTGTCCTTTCCCACAAGGCTCCTTTCATGAGATTGCTGGCCTTGCATTTTTCTGTAGAACCACTGAACTGAAAGTGGTCCCTCATGCAGAACCTGGTTCCTTCTACCAATTCTTTATAACACAAGATGAAATTGAGATCCTCCTCTATTAAAAATAGGTATTGATTTTTTGGGTAGAATTCCTCAAACTCTCTTTCCCTCCTTCATCACTTCACATACCGTCCCTTACCTTCACCACCTTCCCATCACCTCTCCTACCTTCATCACTGATCTTCTGTGCCTGAGACTCACCTGCTTCAAGTGTTTTTATTTTTTGCACAGGCTGGGATGCTTTTTTATGTATTTACTTACTTAGTTCCCAAAACAATGAAGAACTTTAACGGAGATAAGATAAGAAGACTGGTAATAAGATAAGAAGACTGAATATATGCTTTCTCAGTATTATCTATCTATAGTCCTGACATGTAAACAGGATGAGGAAATAGCACCCAAATGTGCTGTAAAAAAAGCAATCACATCAGGGTAAACTGTGTTTAGAAATAAGAACAGTTTATGAGAACCACCTACCTGCCTGCCATATTTCACTCACAGGTGAGGTCTGGGCATTGAATTATTTTTCCTAGGTGCGTGATCACCTCAGGGGTGCACTTGAATGAGAGAGAGTTGCAGTAGCATCTGTTTCCTAAACGTTTTTGCAAGAAGAGGACAGTGAGGAATAAATTTACCATTGGCTCCAAATCCAGTGAAAACTCATGAGGCCACTAGAGGAGCCTTGGAGGCAGACTGTTTCTGTCTACAGTGGGCTGCAAGCCTCAAGGTCTGCTGCTTGACACCACCAGCTGGTCAGTGGGAGAAAGAAGGGGTGTTCTACTCCCCACAGCCTCAAACACACACAAGGGCAGTCCTACCCTGTCCTATAGGGCCGCAGTGAGTTGGCATCAACTCATGACAGATTTTTTACAGTAGGGTTCTGGTCGCTTTCAGGATCCCCTTCACTATCACTTGTTTGCAGCAAATTTGGTTGCAGAAAATTTAGAATTACAGCTAAGCTTACTCTCCTGTGGATGGTCTGGGTTGTTTAGCCCCTGACACCTTTTTTTTTTTTTTTGGAAACAGCTATAAATTAAACATGACACCACCCACCACTACTCGCTCCCTTGAATGTCCCTTTCTGTCACTCTAGCCCTGCTTCTTACAGCTTTCACTGAATGGTTTGACCTGTTGTTGGTTGGGGGTGGTGAAGGATAGCTTCATGAAGTGATCACTGAAGATAAGGTGCTATAGCAAAGTGTGGTGGAAAAAGCAGAAGGTGTCTGGCTATCAATCACAATAGTGTCTGGAGTCTTAAAAAGCTTGTATTGAAACAAGCAGCCATCTAAGCTGAGAATCAACAAAGTCCACATGGAAAACGCACACCAGCTTGTGTGATTCAAAGATGACAACTGAAAAACTCAATTATGGTGAAGCATCAAAGCAAAAATTATGAACACCCAGTTTGTGGAGGACTATGTGGGTAAGAGCCCAAAACCCATCTGCAGAGTATTGGGTCAGACTGAGCCACTGGCAGATCCGCTCTAGCTGCAGGCAAGAGTCTTGATCAGTCTTACTATCAGGCAGTGACCATTGTTATCTTGCTTCTGCTGGATCGACGCTTGGCCAGTTGACCAATCTGTAGACTTGACCTGATTTTTTTCTGGGTGCAAGTAGCTCTTATTGGTTCCATGACAGAAATTTCCTCCCTGGCTTAAAAAAAATATATACTGTTGGTGGTCTTTTCCTTTACTACGTATGATTAGTATTTTTGTCTGTATACTATTATGTTACTACCGTTACACCTTGGTGCAATTTTGTTTTCTGCTGGGTCTCCCAGCTGTGAAGGAGTAAGTGCATAATGTTAATTTGGGTCCAATTTTGGATATAGGGAATACAGTGGGGGAGGGGACTGGGAGACATAAGGGATTTCAGGAGTATCTGATGAAGATGGGAGAGGGAGGGAGCACTAGAATGGATTGTGATAGCAAAATTCATCTTAAAGGCCAGTTAACCATGGGGGATGTGAAAAACTCTAAAATTTATGAGGGGAGGATTGTAAAATTCTCTGTGATATGATCGAAAGATTGAACTATTCAATTATAAGATATGTAAATTATTTGCCAATAAAATATATGAAAATAAAATAATAAAATACAGGCAAGTAAAAAATCATAGTTTATAGCTAATAAGAACACTTATTACTAACTAAGATGAGCCATTGAAGCTTTATAATACAATATTTTCACACTCTGGACTTTAGGGAAACAATAGAAATAAAAATATCACATGAAAGATTACCTACCTTACATAAGATAACAATTGTGTACCATTAGGGATCATGAAGATTGCAGATGTACTATTACCCAATACTGGAGAGGATGAGGAAATATAAATTCTCACACTCAATTCAGATAACAATTTGATAACAAATCTATCACAGCTTTTCATCACTTCTCTGTCAGTTTGCCATGCTGTGGTAGCTTGCATGTTGTTATGATGCTAGAAGCTGTTACAAGTATTTCAAATTCTGCAGAGTCACAAAAAAAATAGATACAACGCTGTAGATCTTCCAGATTAAGAACAGCCTATGAGAAAGGCATAGACTCTCTCCTGCTAAGGAAATGAGCCACCAAATGAATAGTCACAGAGTACTGTCAGACATGGAGCCGTGAAAGGAACCCCTCCGGCCAGAAGGCACTCAAAATAGGGCTGAGGAAGAGCTCCTCCTCAAAGTAGAGTCCACCATACTGACCCGAGGGAGGTAAAGCCTTTGGGACTTTCATTGGCGGAGGGAGCATGGCTCAAAATGAAAAGAAACAACTGCAGAAACTAGCAGTTATTAGTCACTAGGACATGAAATGTACAAAGTACAAATCTAGGAAAATTGGAAATTGCCAAAAATTAAATGGAACTCACAAAGATGAATACCCTAGGCCCTAGGAGCCCTGCTGGTGTAGAGGTTATGTTTTGGGCTATGATCCAAGGTCAGAAGTTTGAAACCACCAGCTGCTCTACAGGAGACAGATTGAGCTTTCTACTCAAGTCTCAGCAACTCACAGGAGCAGTTCAACCCTGTTTTATAGGGTCAAGATGAGTCTGCATCAACTCAATGGAGTTTGTTTTCTGATTACTGAGCTGAAATTGACTGATATTGGCCATTTTGAACCATATCATTTATTATATTTGGAATGACAGACTCAAGAGGAATGGCATCACAGTCATCTTCAGAAATGAAATTTCAGGATCTATCTTGAAGTACAATGCTGTCTTTCATAGGGTAGCATCTACATCAATACTAGGAAATGCAGTCAATACAACTCTTATTCAAACTTATGCACCAACAAAATTCATGATGAAGAAATTGAAGAATTCTACCAGTGATCGGACATTGATAATTTTTGAAAAATAGAATGTAAAAATTGGAAACAATGAGAAAGGAACAGCATTATGGAAATAAAACCTTGGAGGAAAAAAATGAAGCTGGAAATTGCATGATAGAACTTTGCAAGACTGGTGTTCCTAGTAAATACCTTCTTTTCCCCAACAGCATGCAAGGGGACTATAGTTGTCACATGGACTTATCCAGATGGAATACAAAGAAATCAAATTGAGTACACCTGTGGTAAGTGATGGTGGAGAAGCTCAATATCAATATCTAAAATGAGAACAAAGGCTGACTGTGGAAGAGACCATCAGTTGCTCATACGTTCAGCTTGGAGCTGAAGAAAATTAAAACAAGGAAATTAGACCCCAAATACAATCTTGAATATATCCCACTGGAATTTTGAGAACATCTCAAGAACAGATTTCACTTAGTGAACACTAACAACAGATGATCTAGAAAGTTGTGGGATGGCATCAAGAACATCACACATGAAGAAAGCAAAAGGTTATTAAAAAGATAGGAAACACAGAAAGGATCCAACAGGATGTCAGGGGAGACTAGAAAACACTCTGAATTGTAGAATGTTTTAAAATCTTTTACAATATTTACTAAGGCAAGAAATGATAACGTGAAAGAGCCAAACAGAGAATTTCAAAAACCAGGTTGAGAAGAAAAAGTATTATAAGGAAATATGCAGACCCAGAGCTAATAAAAAGGAAAGAACACATGCAGAATATGTCAATATGAAAGAAATGAAAAAATAAATCATGCTTTGATTTGCAACATATAAAGATTCTATGACCAAAATATTGTATGATGTAAGAATCATCAAAAGATGAGAAGACACTGGAAGACCAAGATTCAATTTTGGAACTACATAGGAAATAAGCATTCAGGGAACTCCCCCTATTTAAAATTGAGGGATGGGAGGAAAATGGTCACTAAACACAGTGCTTCTTGGGAGCTAGGAGTATAGAATATTAAAGGCATAAATCTGACCTGAGCAGTCAAAACCTTGTGAGTAGAGTTCCCCTATGATATAGGCTGGACTTGATCTGGTTTCCAAATGTTTCTGTATTTTTCATTTGTATTGTTTGTCTGGTTTTTGTTCACTCATAGTAGAGTGTATCTTAGAAGTGTTACCCCAATGGAGGTCACTCTCTTGAAGTTGTGATATATGCTTCTCTGTTTTTTGGTATATGAAACCCAGGACTGATGAACCTATAGGGACAGCAAGTAGAATAAGAGGTTCGGGGGGCCAGTGGCGGGGGGGGGGGCACTGGTGATAGTGGGATAAAAGGGAGCCAATGTCAAGGAGTTCCGGTAAAATAAGGAATGGTTGGACACTGACCACAGTAGCGATTGTATAATTCTACCGACGTGATTGAAATATGGAGTGATATGTTACACACATTAAATCCCATCTTTAAAAAAGATTAAAGGAATATGTAGATAATTGTACCAAAAGTAATTTTTTGAGATCTAATCATTTCATGAGGTAGCAGCGTCTGATCAAACATGAAGGTTTTGAAGGAGGTGGTTCAAACTTCAATGAAGGCATTGAAAAAACCAAGGCACTGAAGTTGACAAAAGGCCAATTGGAAAGTTTCAACAAGCTAAGGAAGCACTCGCAGCAGTCATTTACATATGCCAAAAAATAGAGAAGACAGTTACCTGACCATCTAAATCGAAGAGATCCATTTTTGCGCCTATTCCGAAGAAAAGTGACCAAATAGAATGAGCCAATTATACAGCAGCTTTATTGATATCATATTCAAGTACAATCTTGGAGATCATCCAACAACAGTTTCAGCAATAGTTGACAGGGAACCACCAGAAATTTAGGTCAGATTCAGAAAAGGCCATGGAATAAGAGCTATCACTGCTCATGTCAGATGGATCTGAAAGCAAAGAATACAAGAATGATGTTTCCTTGTGTTTTATTGATTATGCAAAGGCATGTGACTTTGTGGAACACAACAAACTATGAATAACCCTGAGAGGAATAGGAAGTCCAGAACACTTCGTTGCGCTTATGTGGAACCTGTACATGGATCAAGAGGTAAGTGTGTAAAAAGAACAAAGCAAGTTTCATGTTTTAAAATCAAGTAAGGTGTATGTGTTAGTTCGAGTAGACTAGAGAAACAAATCCATAGAAACTCATATGTGTGTAAGAGAGAGTTTTATATAAAGAGTAATTATACATTAAGAAAGCATCCCAACCCAATCTAGTCCAAGCCAATATGTCCGATACAAATCTATAAAGTCCTCTTCAGAATCATGAAACGCATGCAATGATACCGAATGCAGGACGATCACAGACTGGTGGGTAGAAAGTCTTTGGATCCAGTGGCATTGTCAGCATTTCAGTGCTGGCAGGGGTCTCCACGTGACTTTTCCAGTTCCCGGGGCACGGGGTCTGTCAGCGTAGTGCCATGTGTCTTGGCAGTAGAGTGTCTCTCAGGGAGTGAGCAGAGAGAGAGTTTCTCCTGTCTCGAAGGAGGAAATCCAGGTAGTCCCAGAATTCTCAGGAAAAGGCCATGCCCACACAGATGCCTCATTCACTATGATCCAATTGAAAGACGAGACTCTACCCCTTCACTCTTAATCCTCTCAAGTCCCCAATTGACACCAGATTATGTAACTACCACAGAGTACATCAGGGTTGTATCCTCTCACAATATTTATTCAATCTGTATGTTGAGTAAATAATAAAAAAGAACCTGAAATACATGAGGAAGAACGAGGCATTAGGATTTGAGAAAAGCTTACTAATAACCTGCAATGCACGGATGACACAACCTTGCTGGCTGAAAGTGAAGGAACTTGCTGATGAAGGTCATGGATTATAACCTCCAAGATTGTTTATAACTCAATTTAGCGAAACAAAAACCCTCACAACTGAAACAATAGGTAACAGTGTGATAAGTGGAGCAAAGATTCAAGTTGCCAAGGATTTCATTTTGCTGGGATCCACTCTCAATGGTCATTTAAGCAGCAGTCAAGGAATCAAACAATGTATTGTATTCACTAAGTGTGCGACACAAGAGCTCTTTCAAGTGGCAAAAAGCAAGACCAGTTCTTTGAGGACTAGGGTTTGCCAGACGCCAGCCCTGGTATTTTCAATCCTTTCGTATACAAGTGAAAGTTGGTTATGGAAAAGGAAGACTGAAGAATAAATGGATTGGAATTATGGTTCTAGAAAATGATTTTGAAAGTACCATGGACTTCCAAAGAACAAACAAATCTGTTTAGGAAAAAGTGAAGCCAGAATGATCCTAGGAGGAGAGGATGGCAAGACTTTGTCTCTTACACTTTGGACGTATTATCAGACAAGACACATCTCACTCCATGTTATTGAGTCGATGCCATCTCTTAGCAACCACATAGGAAAAGGTAGGATTGCCCCTATGAGTTTCTGAGACCATAACTCTGTACAGGAGTAGAAAGCCATCTTTCGACAGAGCAGCTGTAACTGGTGGTTTTAAACTGCTGACCTAATGGATCACAGCCTACCCAATAAACCGAGTTCCTCAGTGGGAAAGAACATCAAGCTTGATAAGGCACAGAGGTTATGGAAAAGAAGGCCCTTGGACAGACGCATTGACACACAGACTGCAACAATCGACTTAAACATAACAATTGTGCGCTTATATAAGGTACTAATTCAATGGTACCTAACAATGACATCACAGCTTTATATGCACATATTTTGGACCCAAAAGTTTTATTCCTCCAACTTTTACATAGATCTCCAATTCAATATGGCAATAACATCTAATACAGTGTTTTTATTTTATTAAAATATGAGAAAAATTGTTTCTGTCCAGCACCAGGCTAGTTAATTATGGCATATGCATTCAATGGATTTATGGCAGATATTATTAAGAAAGATATATGGCTTTTGTTATTGAAAAAAATCAAAGCCCAATTAACGAAAAGCACATATATATATACACACAAAGAAAAAATATATAAGCACAAGCAAATGTTAGCAGTAGTTACCTCTGGGGAGTGAGAATAAAGATCAGCAGTGTTTGAATGTTTTATCCTGAACATAGATATAGCTTTGCATTAAACAAACAAACAAACAAACATGTTTTAATTAGAATGGAAGAAAAATATTTTTTATGATGGTAAAATATTGTTTCCTTTTTACAAAACTGTCTTTTCAATTGGAAAATTGTCATACAGTTTCTTTATATTAATAATTTGTGCTTGCAATCTATGTGGCATATTTTATACTACTTTTTTCTTTTAACTACAGCACATTATGAAAAAATATATCCAGCAAAAACTCCGGGCCAGGCGGGTGAGGCTCCTAGAGATGGTGGCTGTGTTAAAGCCTCGGGCCACTGCCCACAACTAGTTCCCTAAAGAGAAGCTTGGCTCCTAATAAAAACCTCTCTCCAAACACCAAGTCATAAAGTTTTGAGAACCTGCTTTCTTCAGTGCATAACTACAATTTTGTTATACACTTACGAAATGCCATATAAACCTGATTTAATACTTCAATGTGTTCCTGTAATTTGACTACTGGGGAAAAATGGGTAAATATTTTCATTACATGTGAATCTCTCCTTTTTTCTCCCTGTTCCAGAAAACACAATTAATGAAAACGACATCATGCATTTAATGTAAGAGTCTTAGACTTATCATAGTCATCTGATTTGCAAAATATTCTTGCTGTGTTGCTTTTGACATAGAGCAAACCAATGTAGCCTGTAGAAGAGCGCCATGGGGTTTTCTTGTCTGTCACCGTTATGGAGTCAGAGCACTTGGACGTTCTTCTGCAGCGCCACTGGGTGGCTTTGAACTGGCAACCTTTAGGATAGTAACGCCACCCAGAGTACTCTGCAGATGTGTTTTGGGATCACTTTATCCATTAATGATATGTATACTTCTCTGTATGGAAGCACATAGCAACTCTGATATTATTCAGCAATTTAAGTCAGAAAGCAAGGAACTCAGGCTCAGAAAGTGAGCTTGATAGCCCTCTTAAGATCAGCAAAACAAAAGACCCTAAGTCTGTTTTACTTACAGGTGATGTCTGAGAGAGAGAGAGAGAGAGAGAGAGAGAGAGAGAGAGAGAGAGAGAGAGAGAGAGATGAGGGTGAGGGAAGAAAAGTAGAGATAGGGACAAGATGCAAGCATGGGGTAAAAGAGTGAGTTGGAAATTAAAAAGAGGAGGGAGAAAAGAAAGGAGAGAAAAAAGAAAACACAAATCCAGAGGGGGAGTGAAGGGGAAGAATGAAGAAATAAAATGAAAGAAAGAGAAAAATAAACATTTGAAAAGTTAAGAAGAAAGGGAACTTATACTTGAAATTTCTGCTGGAAATGTTTTTAATGACACTTTGTCTGAGCTGTTAATAATCTAGCTGAGGAGTTGATGCTCCTTAGCAGTGTGCGCACATAGACGGCATCGACAGCCGTAGGAGGGTCTAGCGTCTCCTTCCTCACCTCGTACTTTACATCATGTGCTCCTTATTTTAAAAGTGAGATATCAAAGAGTAAAATTTAAAGAAGAAAAATCATCTTTGTAGAAATAACACATCTGGCCAGGGCTATAAGTGCGATGGTCGATATACATTAGATATGTACGCAACTCTACCTATTTCAATGCTCAATAAATATGCTGATTCATGTTGTGTGTGTATAGGACATTATGCTGGATTCTGGGCATGCCCTGGTTAACTAAAGCTAAAGACCCCGAGTCCATCTGTTTTTTACTTCGATTTCCTTAGATGTTGTCAGAATTAGGGTTTCTTCCTAATAATAATTCAGGTAGACTTGCCTTTGTCAACTATTTTTTTTTATCATTGTGGAGCATCTTCTCCCATTTGTTTGTTGACCTGGCAGTACCTTGCTTTTCTCCAACAGAGTCGTCCCTAAACAGACCAGGAGAGAGAGCAGAAGGCTTTTACCCTTCATTTACATTGGGGATGATGTAGAGTACTGCACTCTGACCTGAGTATAATGTACATGCTTTCATTTTCAATATGTCGAAAGCCGGAACTTGCAGCACGCGTTTGGCAAGGTCAGCACGCCACTGCATTTCCAGGTGGACAGAGCCACCAGCTTCAAAGACCCATCTATGGAGCGCGTCTCTCTCTTGAGAAGCGAACCCCGTCAGTTCCTAAAAGGTTCAGTGTTAATAATGCAGCACGTTGCTTTGAGGTCCTAGGAAACGTTCCCCTTCATTCTCCCTGGGATCGCATCAGTGCAATTTCATTCCGTTTAAAAATATACTTATGGCGAGTTAAGTTACTTTAGGCTTATTCCCCCCAAATTTTTGTAGGTTGGTGAGACAGCTTAAGGAAAGGATTAAGAAGTTTCTGTCAAGAATTATGTGGCATACAATTTACCAATCCACCAGATTCTTCACTCCTGTGTTTGCCTGTGGGGGCCCTGGTGGGGTATGAGGTACTAGTTTGGTTTCCATCCACCAGGTCAGCTGTTCTCCTCCACCGGTGGCTCCACAGGAGAAACGGGGAACTCTCTGCCACCCTAAGGATTTACAGCTTCGGAAGCCCAACGGGGCAATTTTCTTCTGTCACATACGGTTACGACGAGTGGGAATTGATTACGGAAATAGTTTCTTTCCATATGATTTACAGTTATTTAGCAATTCTATTTTTACAAGGTCCCCTTGTTCAATCACTTGACAGACATACTCAACTCTCTTTGATCGGTATTGCTCAAGGAGGAATACGTAGTGTATGCTGCCTGGCCCGCAGTATGGCATCTTCACTCACCGGCTCCCTGCCATACCCCACAAAGCCGTCGTCAAGAGTGCAATTCAGAAGGCCCTGGAAATACTCCCACTCTATCAAGGCCCTCTCATGTGAAGGCTGCCTCGGGGTTTCAATGTTTCCTTTGTATAACATGAACTATATTGGAAGACCTCTTTTGCTAGGGTCTCCAGAAGGTTGCAATTTGGAATACACAACAGGGAAATTGTTCTGTGTGTAGTATTGAAGGGTGGGATTGGACATGATCTTTTAATGTGAAAAAACATATGTAACCAGAGTTCTAATTAGGTGAGTTGTAAATAAAATTCATTATTTATTCTGGTAATTTCTTTTATAGTGGCATAGGAATTTTTATTTATGTAATGTTATTTACCTCACAACTATTTTTGAGCATTTAACAAGAAAAAGTTAGTCTATTTTGTTCAATAGTGGATAAAAATTAATGACTCTATGGAGCCAAAGAACTTACTGGAAGAAATAGGCAACAAACAGAAAATTCCATATTTCTACCAAAAGATGTTCTGTTGAATGCTACAATTAGAGTGAATATAGTGCTAAAGGATGGAAAAAGTGAGACAAATTAATTTTTCTTAGGAATCTTGAGGGCGTAGTCAAGGAAGGGACACAATTTCAACAACTATAAAGTAAAGATAGTCCAGGCAATGATAACCCAAGAAACAAACCAAAACAAAACAAAAAATCCAAGACAAACTCAGGGCCATTGAGTCATTTCTGACAGAAGGCGAGCCTGTCGGGCAGAGGAAGGCTGAGGTAGGGTCTCTGACCAGACCTCTTGTTGGGAGTAGACAACCTCCTCTCCCTCCCGCGCAGGAGCTGGCGGGGTGGAGTTGCTGAGCAGAGTTGAATGGGGAATGCACTGCACTACCAAAGAAATAAGCGTGAACAGTTTTAATTGTGTCAGTAATATTAGGATCAATAAGAAAGTAAATGTTGAAATGCCTATCCCTTGGGGAAAAATCTAATACACAAAATATACATATGCAGTAAATTGTGTGTTAAATTCATAATTTAAAAGGCATGTATTGTGGTTATATAAGAATGCTCATTTTTTTCTCCTAGTGGAAATGTAGGGCCAAATATATTACTCAAACTTTAGCAAGAAGCATTGCACTCATAAAATAACCTTATGAATAAGTAATTAAAATAACCTTATGAATAAGTAATTAAAGATATATGAGGGGATCATCAATATTTTTAGGGGAAAATGCCATTATATTTGGATTCCATTTCTGTACAAACTCTTTGAACCCACTCCCATTTGTGTTGTTGGTGTAAGAGATGTGATAAGATGTTCTAGATCAGAGGAAAATCATTCACAAAGACTCGTAAAGTAAAATATAGGTGCGTGGAAATCTAGTCTGTCTATAATATGAGTTATTCAGAGGAAGCAAGGGAGAAGAAAGCTCATAAGGTATGTTCAGTATTATATTGAAGAGATTGCTGTTTGCCATGTCAAGGGCTTGTGATAGTAGTTCATAGACCTCACCTCAAAGATTCACTTTCACTAAGTCTATTCCTCCTCATGGCATCAAAACAGGACAGAGGAGCTGTGCCCCTGAGGTTTTCCAACGATAACTCTTTACAGGAATCAGAAACTCACTTTTCCTCCTGTGAAGTGGCTGGAGGATTTGAACTGCTCACTGTGTGTTCAGCAGCACAATACATAACCCCATGCACTATCAGGGCTCCTCTTTCATACACCAGCGTGTTCTTAACCTTGTGCTGAGACATCTAGGGGCACCACAGCACAGGAGTGTGGAATAAACTTTGACATTTTCCATAATAATCTTATAATATGCAATATCTCTTTGGTATTGGAAGAACTAATTGTGTCAAATTGCTTACAGTTCAGCATGGGAAATAACTACAGTGCTTCTGGTGACATCTCCTTTTTTGAAAAGTTAGGGATCTGGTAGCTATTGTTATTAAAAGGCAAGAACTAAACAGAAATCAATAAACAATAAGAAAAGATGGTAGTGCTCAATATTAATCCAAACTTTAAAAAAAAGTGTAGCCACCAACAGGATTACATAACCCATGAGTAAGAAAGTAATTGTAGTCTTTTAAAGAATGGAATACGAATAATGTGGCTTCTATTTATGTATAGTACTATTTTTAGTGGGTTCTAAGTTGTTATGACATAATTATTAGATTAGTTGCGGTTAAGTACACAGTAAACAAAACTATTGGGTATTGGAAGTTTCTCAGCATTTACTTGCTCAGCTGCTACCTAGAATTCCCCCCCGCCCCCGCCAGATTTCACGCAGAGACATCATAAAAAAAGGCTGGTGATCTACCTCTGAAAGCCCCTCCGGAGAAGGCTCTGCCGCACAGCTGCATGGTGACAGACAGGGGTCCTGGCAACAAACTGGCGACTGGGCTTTTGTTTGGTTATGTATTTCTTTTGGCTTGAGTCATAGATTCCTTATGAAGAAATCACAAAGACATTACAGGTTCATAACCAAAGAAAGAGTGCCCTGACAGGTCCCAATATCTAATCTGTCAGCAATTTCTATTGGGTCTACTTCTGACAATTATGTTGAATTTATTCATTTCTGTTCATTAAACAGCGATAAATGCGTATCCTGTGCCGTTCTCAGCATGAGCCTCCTACTTTCAATTTTTATCTGGCCAACTGTGATCATCCTTGAATTTTCTTCATTTTTTTGTTTAAATGACATTTCTCAGTTTCTTCTCTATATCCTTGAAATTATTTTCCTTATGTTTCCATTCTTTTAGCTCTAAATGTTGTGGTAAGTGATTTTATGTGTTAAAATGCACTAATTTTTCATTTCATCAGAGGACCTGCAATTTAAAAAAACCAATAACCCTCCAAATCATCTTAGAATTTCTGACTTATATGCCTGTTCATTCATAATAACCTGTTGCTTCATGGAAGCTATCTCTTCTTTAACTTATTAATCATTTGATTCAGCCTGCTTTTCAATACTATTCAGATTCATCTATTAATTTTATTTCTATTGTATGTAAATGTCTTTCTTATGGATTGGGTCTCTCCCCTGTCTTTTTGTACAACATGTGGTTCTAAATCCTGTTTGTGAATGAATTTTTCTCCCACGTGTAACCCCCCTGTATGATTGTGATATTCTCTGCTCCAGCACTGCAATATTTGGATTAGATATTACATTGGTCACGAAGCACTTATGTTGCAATTAGAGCATAGTTCGGAGCACAGGACAACACCAAGCCCTAGTTGTAAACAGGTACGCTTATGTCTGTGCCAAGCTAGAAGCTGGGTTAAATTGAGGGATATGGGTAGAGCTATTGAAGCCCAAGCTCAATGAAAATGACCCTGTCTTGGTATTTCTATTAAAAACCTGATGCTGGGCCTTTACTATAGTATATGTGTGTGTTCAATACCTGTCCCAGAATAAGTATAAAAATACTGGTGATAATAATCCTTATTTAGTTCAACTCTCTCATGCTGACACAGCTACTATTACTGTTATGTGTTTCACATCTAGGTCATAATTATGATCTTTAATTTGGATTTGGGTGTGACAACCTATTAAAATTAAACTACACACAATTCCATTCAATCAGAATAGATTGGAATGAGTCTCTGTGAGCATAAACTGATATCTTACTTCAGAAGTCCCTGAAATGATTTAGAATTATCTTTCTAAAAAGTGAAATTAGACAGTACTTCTTTTATGTCAAAACATTCCAATTGATGTATATATCTATCATCTGTCTAGCTATATACATTTAGTGATATATATCCATAGCCATACAAATACATACACTGGATGTTCTTATCTATACCTTTCTGATATTTTCTTATATCAAAGGCTCTAAGCGTACTAAATTTCCACTCCATTAGTCTTTATTATGCTTATTTAAAATATCAGACTGCTTTTAATCTAGATTTTTTTACTTCCTTTTTCTGAAAATGGTTCTTCCTCAGGAGGCCATCTCTAATGACCCTGTAAAAGTAGTCAGTGACTTATGACAGCGTTTTGTGCATTGACTCTGTCATACATTGATTATGACCTATGGTGAAAACCTTACTGATTTATTTTTTTGTTTTTATTATTCATTGCCTTTTATTAATAGTGTCCTTATAAATTTCATTTTTTTGAAGTTGAAATGATTACATATAAACTTGCATATAAAATAAACTATACAAGCAGCCCCTAACTTAGAATGCATTTGAAATCTATCAAATGAACTACATTTACAACATTCCATTTTTATTATATTTTTGTTTTACTTTGTTTTTGTGCATCCCATATTCAGTAATATGTACTACCCACAATGTGGCAGCATGCAATCCCTGATACTATCATACTCAGATGCTCACTCATATACATTCAATTTTATGATTTACTATTCAAACCACTGTCATATAGATTTAGTTTTCTAAGCTGTATTAAATGTTTCAATTGCTTTACTAAAGTCAATAGGAACCTGTGTTAGTCTGGGTAAACTAGAGAAACATGGACACTCAAATGTGTATAACAAAGATCTTTATATAGAAGAGCAATCAAATATTAAAAAACCTTGCAGCCCAGTCCAGATCAAGTCCATAAGTCCAATATTAGACCATATGCCCTATACCAGTCTATAAATTCCTCTTCAGACTCATGAAACACATGCAATGATGTTGAATGCAGGAAGATCACAGGTCAGTGGATGGAAAGTATTGTGGATACAGTGGTGGGATGAGCATCTCAGTGCTGGCAGAGGTCTCCCTGCAGCTCCTTCAGCTCCCATACTCTGGCTGGCATCAGCATAGCTCCATCAGGATCCTTGTCAGTAATGTTGCACAGGGAGTGAGCGTATGCCCCGCCTCCGGCAAGCTACTTTTCTCCTTAGTGCCTCAAAATGAGGTCATCAATCTGTGACCTTATGGACGGGCTAAAATATACCCCTTTACTCTTAAGTCTCAAATTGACAACAGATTGTGTAACTACCACAGAAGCAGTGAGTGAGATGTCATCATACATTATGTGAAAGAAAAAAATAAAAGACCATACAGCAATTCTCACTAATTTTCTGACTAGAAATGCCATCCCTATTCCAAGATACAATCAGGACTGTCTAGGACCTGCCATAAGTAGTTATTATTTTAACTGGGAAAGTTTCAATGCTGTTTAACTCTTACTCATTGCCAGAGCTGCTTTTTTCATTTGTCTTATCAATGTGTGTATTAAAATCAATAAAATCCTATAAGAATTGCCATTTATGTAAGGTGGAAACCTGTCAGAGAAGGAAAGCTCAATAATGTTCCACTGAAATTAGTGAGAGGAAAGTGATGACACTGCTCCTGTCACAGATGGAAAACTTGCAACATTAAGAAGAGCAAATTGGTTCTATTAAGGTCTAGCTGTCACGGATTTTGCTATAAAATGGTCTATTGCTTTGTAAATTTCTATCAGATGACTTTATATTTTCTCTTCACAGTACTTATCAGTATCTAAAATATGTCTATTTACCTTCTTCTCTATCTATGATGCAGGGACCATGTGTCCACTCTATCTTCAATGACTAAAACACTGGAATATCATATTGAATAAATGACTTAGTAAATGAATGATTGGGAAGCTATTAAATATTTAGAGTGGATGTTAGAGTATATGAATTCAGAAATGCCCAAAATATTTATTTAGAAATTAATACATTTAAATTTTCTTCAGGAACGTTAAAATAGTGTCAGAAGTCCTAGTGTCCCTGAGTTTAGCATTGGGCTCCTACTGCAAGGTCAAAAGTTGAACCCACTATGCAGTCCTTGGAAGAAAGGAGACTACACTTACAAAGATTTGCAGCCTTAGCAATTCTCTACAACTGTCCCTCTTTGTCGTATTGGGTCACTAGGAGTTGGAGTCAAGTTGATGGAAAGGGCTAAGAATCTGACAAAGAAATAAATGAAAATAATTTTTCAAGGAAGGCATCAAAATTTAAAGCTAGTTTAGTGCCGTGGAAGAATTTCTCATTTTCTGAAGAACTTGAGCATGGGTTTGCAGGTTGGATTACAGGGACGATAATTGCTTCATTAACAAGAATCTGGGACAATTGTGAGAGGACATTTCCAAATGGGAAACATACTTGGGATAGACTAGATGGAGTGTGGTGGCTCAATGAGGCACCCAGGTGGAGGTGTCCAGTGGGAACCTGAACATAAATGTGGGTTTGCAAGTTGAGAACTGAGACCCAGACCTAGGGAATGTCCACACAGAGGCGACAATGGAAGTCACAGGAGCCCGTGAGACCATGAGCCCTTCAACTTTGCTCTCTGTAGACAGAAATCACCTCTGTGGAAAGCCTTTCCTTGGGAATTTATAGGCATTTCATATACATAAATGAAAAGGCTTTTCCTTAAAATACAAAATTCCTGTTAGAAACTGACACCATACCTTGACTTCTTCCTTTCTCTTTCTTTCTTTTTTTGTGTAAGTATTTAATAAGGATATCTTATGTTGACTCTGACAAATGTTACCTAACCAACAGCTTTGGCTTAAAGGAATATGGAACACAACAAGGGAAGTCTGCATTTAGGAAGTACGAGTCAAAATCAGAGGATAAGAATGTTTCTTTTCATATGAGAAGTAATGTTTATACCACAATTTCTCAATTTGGGGTGGGAAACCAATAGAGTACAGTTGAGGTGGATTTTCAATGGAACAGACAGGTTTCTCCATCAAGGCTTCTTCTTCTTTATCTCCTCTTTTATAGATATTATTAAGATGCATGATTCCATTAGATCAAGCATAATTCTACAATTGCTACCATCACCATTTTCAATACATTTTCTTTACTATTGAACTCCTTGATACCAGCTCCCCTTTATTTCTTTCCTCCCGTGCTCTGCCATCCCCTGGATCCTTAATATATTTTATCTACATTATTTTGTTTTTGTTTACCATAACTTACACCATCCCATGTATCCATTCACCTAAAATTCTGATGTTCGTTCCCTTCAAGTGGGGTTATAGAGTCATAGTTGCTTTCAGTTCTCCCTTTCTCCCTTTCTATGCCTCTCAGGGAGCCATTGCTCCCCTTACTGTTTCTGAGGGGTTTGTCTATCTAGAATTGCATGCATCAAAAGGTCTTTATTGTACTAACATGCATACATAAATCTAGCAAGATAAGTGTTGTAAAACTAAGGCCACAATAGTTGAGGAATGAGGACGAATATGTTTCGTCAGTGCTCTACTGCACCCTAGATATATTGTCTCTTCCGTATGGCCATTTTCTGAGGGCCTGTCCAGTTATCTCACAGGTAGTCTTTGGGTCTTCACTTTCTCTGTGTTCCTTTACATCCATTTGATTGTTTGTTTTTGAACTTCCGATACCTATTTTAATCGATACCTCATGATCACACAGGCTGGCATGGTTCTTACATGTGGGCTTTGTTGCTTTCTTGAAAGATGGCCACTTGTTTAATATCAAGTCTTTGAGATGCCAGGAACGATATCTTTTAATAGCTGGGCACCATCAGCTTTCTTCACCACAGTTGCTTATGCACCCATTTTGTTTTCAGCAATTGTGTCAGGAAGATGAGCATCTTACATTGTCACATTATTAGAACAAACTGTTCTTGTACTGAGGTAGGATTTAGGTAGAGGCCCAAAGTCTGCCTGGTTTCTTATTGTATTTACTTATATATTAATACATAGATAAATACATCTATCTTTACATATTTATGTCTTTACATATTCACATATCTCTATTTATACCTATATACATAAATTTCATATCCTCGTTGTTTCCTCTATTTCTTTTTTCTTTCCTTCTGCCCCACAGCCATGTTCACTCCTTGTTTACCTCTCGGTAATTCCTCTTGGGTACATCTCAATTGAACAAATGACCAAGGGGCACTACACCCTCCTCACCATCAGTTTTATGTCTCTTGTTATTCTCCTGTTCCCAATGTGTTGGCTCACCTCTTGTCTACATTGTGCTTGTCTTCAAAATGTGTGTGGAAGCAAAGACAGGAAAGTAAATCATTAAGATATCGCCATGCATCTAATTATTGAGAGCCTTTGAGTGAGAAGTTTTTCCCTTTTTGAAGATTTACTGCTGAGTATTTTAAAAATAAAGATTTTTTTCAAAGAAGCAACAAGGAGGAGGATGAGAAGAGGAAGAAGAAGAACAAGAGGAGCAGCAACAATGGGACTCGAGCTTTTGTGTTGGAAGATGGAAAGAACCAAAGTTCTCCTGCTCGATTTATTGAAAATATGAAAAACTCACACAATAAACGCAATTTTATTATTTGTCCAGCTGTTTTTTTTGTATTAACCGCTCACCCTGGATGTTCATTTTAACATTCCCAAATGCTAATATTAGCCAATCTTTGAACAACTGGAGTTTGATACATATGGAAAATCTTTCTCATAGGATTTTCAAAATTGTATATCAACCATTTAGTTCTTCTGATTGGTATTCACAATCGCTTTACAGACTAAAAAGGCTTGAGAAACTTAATTGTTTCTCCTAAGTTCCACTTTACAACATGTTAAAATTGTGTTGTGGGAATTACACATCATTACTATTACTTTTGTTGTTAGTTGACTTTGATTGGACTCCAATTATGACACCATTATGTATAGCAAGACAAAACTCTGATCAGTCCTACACCATTTTTAATGTGATGCAGTATATTATTGCAGTTATTGTGTATTGCTTTTCCATTTGTGGGCTCCTCCTGCATTTTATCAGACGATATTCTGTTGTGATTGATAGGGATTGCACTGGCTGAGTTCCAGAGGTAGATCTCCAGGCCACTTTTCCTAGTCTGTCTTAGCTGACGGTGCCACTATAATAGCTCTATCACAAATGACCCCAGTCATATTTGAAATACTGGCCTAGCTTCAAGCATCCTTGCAACACAGTATGACAGAGTGATCAACAGGTGATAGAAAATACTACTGCAGTGCTGAGGAAAATAAATGAACGTGATTTATGTTTTTAGTTGCATTGAAGGGAATATTTCACTCACAGCTCTATGGGCATAATACCATCTTAAGATCCTTGGAAGGATATTTTTGTGGAAAGGAAGAAGAAAATTCAAAATAATACAGACCCTCCAAGGACTTTTCGATGGTACCACACTAGAGCACTCAAACGGTGAGGAACAAATCACAGATACAAATTTTAAATGTAATCATAAGAGAATGCATGCACTGGTCAAAAGCAGTCATTATTGGCACAGAACATTACAACGTAACAGTCTGTTCTTAGGGGAGTATTAATAACTTGTAAGGAAAATTATAAACTGTTAAAACTTTGCTTCCTTGACATTCTCATTTAAACACCAACCATGGAATCTTAATTTTCTTAGAATCATATTCTATATTATTTTAAAAGGATAACAAAGAGACAAAGTCTGACACATTTTTAAAAATTAAAGACTAACTAATGAGATAATTGTAGATTCACAAATAATTCAGAGATCCTATGTATGACATATGCAGTTTTAAGTATTCAAATATCATATAAGTATCTAGAATTCATGTTATCAAGCTCTCATATTCAAATGGCATTCAACAATGATAGCGATGCACTCTAGCTCAGACCTACTCTTGGATAGCACATTAAAATTGGAATCTAGTTAACACTGTGCGATATAATCTTATAGCAGAGAATTGCTATTGTAGGGACCTTTTTGGTTGTTGTTAACAAGAACTTGTTTTTGCTGTGAGGAATACTATCTTGTGAATGGCCTGCTTGCTCAATGTTACTGTCAAAATATCCCACCCCTCATTCCCTACTGCTACCCAAAGCATTATCATGAGCTTGAGATTCAAGCCAGACTGTCTTTCACAGACGTTTCATCTTGAACAGAATGGTAACAGGATGGAAAATACAGTCAGAGATCAGGCATCTCATCTGTGATGCATTAATAAAATTGCCAAGTCAATTCCTGCTATCATAAGGTCCAAGAGCTGCCCTAATTCCTGATTCTTCTGTGGCCTTGTGTTTCAGCAACATGATGCATTGATTTTCCAGCCATCAGGACAGCCTTCTGATGGCAACTTCCTTTCTACAGTTATTTTCTGTTGGTTATAAGCAAAGACTCATATTGATAAAAATCTATCTCTCCCTTTTATAATTACTTACTTCTTTCTAATTACATTTGAGGAATGTCAGTGTAGAGAATATGGAAAAGCATGGGAAGTGTGGGAAAAATGCTCAAAAGCTCCCATTTTACCAGGAAGACACAGTTACTGCTATTTTCATGTTTTCACTAAAGTTTTTATGTGTGCATTTCTATGTAGATTCAGAAAAATGTGTAATGTAGTTTTGTTATTTTCTATTTAATATTATTGTTGCATGGTTTTCAAATAAGCCATTTGAAAATTGTTTCTTCAAGTTCATACTTTGCTCAGATTACATTTATTAATATATATACAAAGGATTGGTGAAGATACCAAATTTAGTTCTGCTTTATTTGTATAAGTTTTTTAGTTTTATATATTCTTTTTCTCTTATTTTTACATATTATTTTCTTCTTTTAAAAATTTTATTGTATTAAATAATATACTTTTTTTAGTATTTTGCAAGGCAAGTGAATTATTCATTGCGAGTACTCCCCCACCCAAAAAAACCCACAAATGGTGACTACACCTGTGGATCTCACCAGATGAAATACTCAGGTATCAAATAGAGTGTATCAGTGGAAAGAGACATCAGAAAGCCAAATATTCCCAGTCAGGACATGGTCATGCGGCAACTTCAGAACAGACACTCAATTGTTTACATCCAAGTTCAAAAGGAAGGTGAAGACAATTAAAACAAGTATTTTAGCGTCAAAATGTGATCATAAGTCTATTTCACCTGAATTTAGAGACCACTTTAAGAATATATTTAGCATAATGAACACTAATGACTGAAGACCAGAGGAGTTGCCAGGTTACATCAAAGATATTGTACATGAAGAAACCAAAACTCTTTAAAAAGACCAAAAAAAGTGACAAGACCTCCAACTTGCTCTATCATGTGTGGAAGCTAGAGATAAAAGAAATGATGGAATAAAAGAGCTGAAAAGATTTCAAAGGGCAGCCTGAGAAGAGAAAATGTTATCATGAAATATGCAAAGCCCTAGAGTTAAAAAACAAAAAGGGGAGATGTGCTCAACATTTCTCAAGCTGAAAGAATTAAAGAAAATATTCAAATTTCCAGCTGTAATATGGAAGGGTTCTTTTTTTTTCTCTTTTTACATTTTATTAGGGGCTCATACAACTCTTATCACAATCCACACATATACATACATCAATTGTATAAAGCACATCCGCACATTCTTTGCCCTAATCACTCTCAAAGCATTTGCTCTCCACTTAAGCCCTCTGCATCAGGTCCTCTTTTCCACCCCCCTCCCTCCCCCGGAAGGGTTCTATAGGCAAAGTATTGAATGATGCAGGAAGCATCAATAGAAGACAGAAGGCTAATCAATGACACTATAAACAGTAGGACCTTATTCTCCAGGGAGATTATAGATAAGATTCTCTACCATAAAATAACAAGGGTGCTTCTAAAAAGAACCAGAGGCAGATTTTTTAAAAACCCATAGATTTAGAAATGGATTTTGGGCTCGCAGATAGTCGTTGCCCCAATCTGAGAATAATTAGTACTTAGGGCATGGCCCTACTCAATACAAGCCCTCAGGAAGGAAACATGAAGACACTGGTATGATAGCAAAGTGTAGTGGAGAAATTAGATGGTGCCTGGCTCTCAGAAAGAACAGCAGCCATGGTCTTAAAGGCTTGTTCTCAAAAAAGCAGTCATTTAACTGAAATATCAATTAAACTCACATGGAAGAAGCACACTAATATCCACGATCCAAGGATTGTAAAGTATATAATTCAAATCTGAAGGAGGGCATAATATCAGAGTATAAACTGTAAGACTCTGGTGTGCAGAAGGTGTGGATGACACTGAAAGCCCAAAATACATTCATAGGCTCTACATAAGGAACAAACCTCTAGTGATTTCCCTGTGACCATAACTGAGAGCTGGAAGTAACCTGTTTATCACATACAGAGTATTAGAGAGATGACTATGGTGGATTAAAATGATAAATCTCGCTTGAGATTAAAGACTTGTCATTTGATCTACCTTTGAATACATTATGTGCTTGATCTATTTTTTAATAGTCCCTCTTTTTTTTTTACCCATACTGTGGTTTATCACTGTTGTATTTTGTCATTGTGGGTAGCATTTTTAACTCCTGTTATATATTTTTCTATGTCTGTTGGCATATGAGACCCAGAAAGGATAAATCTATAGAGACAATAATTATAATAAAGCTTCCTGAGGGCTATGGCTTGGAAGTTACGGGGCGGCTAGGGGGTGCTAATATATCAAGGAGTATAAAAGGAATATGATGTTTTGAAACTGATTGTGGTCATGATTGTACAACACTGTTTGATATGATTGATCTATGTAATGGCATGATGTCTGGAACAGCATCTAATAAAATGGTCTGAAAGAAACACAAAGGAAAAAAAAGTGACATGTTAATAAAACCTTTCATATTCAAGCACCTCTTGAAATACAGAAATTCAATGAAGCTTCTTTAAAAGAGAGGAAGAGAGACGATAGAAGGGATACAGTGTCAATGTGCCAAAAGGAATTGATTACTTTCAAACATTTCAAGAGGCAGCATGCAGTGAAGAAACAATGGTTTTTGAAGGAAAAGTTCAAGCCACACTGAAGGCATTGGAGACTAATGACACTCAATACATTGGGAGACAACAAATTGAAATGCTTCAATGAATGTAGGCACCCTGGAAGTGCTAAATATATATATATATATACACATATATATATATATATATTTTAAAAAGAAGAAGCAATGAAGAGACCTACTTGGCTAGCCAACTGGAAAAGGTCTATCCTTGTGCCTGCTCCAAAGAAAAATGACCTAGAAAAACGCAGAAAATATGAAATAGTATCATTAATATGATATATAAACTAAAATTTTAAAAACATTTTATTAGGGGCTCATACAACTCTTATCACAATCCATACATATGCATACATCAATTGTATAAAGCACATATGTACATTCTTTTCCCTAATCATTTTCAAAGCATTTGCTCTCCACTTGAGCCCTTTGCATCAGAATTTTGCTGTGGAAAAATTTTTAAATGGTTGCCAAAGGGAACTGCTATATTTTCAAGGCAAATTGTAAAGAAGCAGAATGAGGAATATTACTGCTGCTGTCAGATGGTTCTTGACTGAAAGCCAAAAATGACAGAAAGGTTGCTGTCCCTGTTTTATTGACTATGCAAATGCAGTTGACTATGTTGATCATGACAAATTATGAGGAATGTGGCAAATAATGGGAATTACATAACTTTGGACTTATGATGAACCTGTAACAGACCAAGGGCAGTTGTTTAAATAGAACAAAGGGATTCTGAAGAGTTTAAAGTAAAAAAAATGTATATATGTATTGTATCTTTTAATCATAATTATTCAATCTATCTTCTGAATATATAATCTGAGAAGTTGGACTAAATTAAGAAGAATGCATTATCAAGATTGGAGGTAGACTCAGCAAACAGTATGCAGGTGATAGAATCTTGCTTACTGAATATGAAAAACAAATGAAGAATTTACTGATGACGATCAAAGACTATTACCTTCAAATGTAGATTACACTTTTACATAAAAAATACTCACAACTTGGCAATAAAGAAAAAATTTAATTTGTCAAATATTTTGTTTTACTTAGATCCATCATCAATGGCTATGGAATCAACAGACAGAACATCAACCAAAACATTGAGTTGGGAAATTTTGCTGCAAACGATCTCTTTAACATGTCAAAACACAAAGAAGTGATTTTGAGGAATAAGGTATGCCTGACTCAAGCATGCCTTTTCCTATTGCCAAAAAGTTGGCTCATGAAGAAGGAATGTCAAAGAAGAATTGATGATTTTTAATTATGATGTTGCTGAAGGTGACTCAATATACCATGGACTGCCAGATTAACTATTTCAAATCTGTTAGAAGTACAGTCAGATGTTTCTTAGAACCAAGAATTTGTAGACTTTATCTCATGTACTTTGGACTTGTTAGAAGGAAGGCCGGTCCATAAAGAAGGACATCACACTTGGTAAATGATCGGGCCATTCAAAAATAGAAATACATTCATTAAGAAGGATTGACAGAGTGGCTTGAACAATGGTTTGAAACACAAAGACTATTGTGAAGATGGAACAGGACTTTGTCGTGACTTGTTCTGTTATACATAAGGTAAAAATGAGTTGCAGTTGACTGGACTCCACCTAACACCATTATTATAAATAAAGACTGAATTAATAAAGTAAACTTCTTGCTGGTGGGCATTTGTATGCAAAACAGGACCTACTATTGAGTTCCTCATCCCTTGAAATGATCATTAGGACTTACATAACATTCAGAATTTGGTCCCAAATCTTGACTTTTCTAATGTGTTTCAACTTGCATGTCCCTTATATTTGGAATGGAAATCCTGTCCTTAAACCAGGTGAGGGTTATTCTTGGTCTTCCTTTTAAACTTAATAATTCATCACATGTTGCTAAAGCTCTACTCTTGTTGCTTCAACCCCTGAAGTACTTTTCATTGTAACCTCTACACAGTACTCTGGGTAACCAATGCATCTCAACTAAGCAATGACACAGGTAGAGAAGTTCTTTAGACAATTCCTTGAAGACAGAGGAATATTTCTATAGCACAATTTTAAATTAATTCTGATTGTACTCAAAACACCACATATATATTTTAACTAAATGTTCTTCTCCATTAAAGCAGCAATAAATGGTTATTAGAGAAAATCTATAAATATTTTAAAAAACCAAAGTACAACAGCATTTTTACAATAGAGAGTCAAACCGTGAACAGTGTTCATGTTTTGGTGTATTTTTATTTCTGCTTGAGGTTTTAATTCCTGCTTACACTCTTGTGATCACAACAAGTAATATAATTGTGTAAAATTCCTTTATATTTTAAATAAGGTTTCTTATGAAAGCAATGCTAATTCGATTAAGGAAAATATAAAAATATTGAAGAAAACTACAAAGAAGTGAAAACAACACAAGAATTCTACTCTCCAAACACATCAGATAAAAAGATGATGAGAAAATAAGATTTTAATGTATACCCCCTTAATTTTTACTCTGACTGTTTCATGTTTAAGGTCATGCTGCATATACAAATTATAGTTGAAGTTAAAATGGAAGTAGACATAGTACCCAGATTTTAAAATATAAGGAACTATTATTAAAATTAATATTTACCATTGCATTTATTTCAGTGGTAACCAATAAACTACAGAACACATCTCCAAATAATACTTGCAAAATTATTTTTTGCAGTAATACCTTTAAAGGTACTGAAAAAATAATGACTGGTTTGCATATCCATGAATGTGGTCATTGTGTTCCCCTTCAAGCTTTATTCTGAAGGAAAGCCTTCTGTTTATTCTTTATTTCACAGTGTCCTAAGAGTACAAATAATGAACATTTCTGATAAAGGGCTCGACCACATTTATTATTCAAATGCCTTTAAGTATAATGGAGATTTTACATCAATTCTGAGAATAGAGGCCCGCAGGGGGCCTGCAGCATAGGGGTTAAGCACTAGAGCTAGACTGCTAACCAGAATGTTGGCTATTTAAAACATTCAGCCACTATGAGGGAGAACAATGTGACAGTCTGCTTCCCTAAAGTTGGAACAAAGAGGAAGGAACAGTAGTTGAAAATATGGACTTGGTGATAGAAATGAAGCTGGAGGTCATGGGGTAGAATTTTGCAGACTAATGACTAGTTCAAGCAAATACCGTTCTTCAACAACACAAAGGGCGACTATTCACGTGGACTTCTCCAGACAGAATACATATAACTTGAATTGACTCCACCTGTGGGAAGAGACCATGGAAAAACTCGGGAAAGGCAGCTAAAACCTGGCCAAGGGTTGACTGTGTGCTAGAACATTAGTTGCTTCTATGCAAGCGTGGGTTAAAAGTGAGAGAAATTAAAGCAAGTCCATGAGCACCAAAATAAAATCTCAAGTCTTTCCCATTTGAATTTCGAGAACACCTCGTGACATATTTGACAAGATGAACATTAATGACAAGACCCGATGAACTGTGGGAAGACATCAGGAACATCATTCATGAAGGCAGCAAAACATCATTACACGGACAGGAAAGAAAGAAAAGATCCAAATGGATGTCGGAAGAGACTCTGGATCTTGCTCTTAATCATAGAGAAGAAATGATGAAGTCAAATAAGTGAATAGAAAATTTCAAAAGGCAGCTCAAGAAGACAAAACCAAATATTATAAATAAAGGTACAAAGACATATAGTTAGAAAGCCTAAATGGCAGAACACACTCTTAGGCTCTTAAGCATTTCTGAACCTGAAAGAACTCAAGAAAACTTCAAGCCTCAAGTTACAATGTTGAAAGATTCTGTGGGCAAAATATTAAATGATGCAGAAATGATCAAAAGAAGATAGCAAGAACACATAGAATCACTGTACCAACAAGAAGTAGGCAACATTCCACTACTTCAGGAGACAGTATATGAGCAACAACTGGGGATGCTGAACGAAGACTTTTAAGCTGCACTGAAAGTTTTAGCAAAAAAAACAAGGCTCCAGGAATCGGTGAAATAGTAATTGAAGTGTTTCAACAAACTGATAAGGCACTGGAGGCCATTAGTAATTTTTGTCAGGAAATTTGGAAGACAGCTACTTGTTCAACTGACTGACAGAGATTCATATTTTCTACCATTCCAACAAGAGGTGACCCAATAGAATGCTCAAACTATAGAGCACTATCACTGATATCACATGTGAATAAAATTTTGGTGAATATCACTCAACGATGCATGCAGTAGTACATGGCAAGAGGTTCAGGCCAGATTCAGAAGAGGATGTAGAACCAGGGATCATTGCTCAGGAGAGATGGATCTTGGCTGCAAGCAGGGCTGCTAGAGAGATGCTTACTGGTGTTTTAGTCACGACGTGAAGGAATTCAACTGTGTGAATCTTAAAATAATTAGAATGCACTTGATGAGAACGGGCATTCCAGAGCACTACATTGTGCTCATGAGGACTTGAACACTGATCAAGAGGCAGTTGTGTGAACAGAACACGAGACAACTGCATGTTTAATGTCAGAAAAGGTGGGGGACATGCTTGTATCATGTCACCATCTTTTTCAATCTGTATACTGAGAAAGCAATCTGAAAAAACTGGAGTATATGAAGAACGTGGCATCAATAGCTAAGAAAGGCTTGTTAACAACCTTTGATATGCACATGAAAAAAAAACCTTACTTGCTGAAAGTGAGGAGAACGTGCAACACTTGCTAATGGAGATCATGAAGCACTTGCGAATGAAGGTCAATGATTGCAGAGTGCAGTGTGGGTTAAAAATCAACATAAAGAAGATCATTATCCTCGTAACTGGACCAATAGGTAAAATCTTAACAAATGATGTCTTCCTTGGATCCACATTCAATGTTCATGGAAACAGCAGTCAAGAGATCAAATGATGAGTTCCATTAGATAAAGCTACTGCACAAATTCTTTTTAGAGTATTGAAAAACAAAGATATTGCTAAGGTGCACCTGACCCAAGCCATGATCTTTCCCATCGCCTCATATGCATGTGAAAGTTGGACACTGAATAAAGAAGACTGAGGAAGAATCCATGCATTTGCATTGTGGTGCTGGAGAACAATATTGAATGTAGTATGGACTGCTAAAAGGACGAATGGGTCTGTCTTGGAAGCACTATGGCCTTCACACGAAGTATGGTGAGACTTCATCTTACTTGTATGCTTTGGACATGTTGTCTGGAAAGACCAGTCTCTGGAGAAGTACATCATGTTTGGTAAAGTAGAGGGCCAACAAAAATGAGGAAAGCTCTCAATGAGATAGATTGATCCTGTGGCTGCAGCAATAGGCTCCTGCATCGGACTAACAGTGAGGACGGCTGAGGACCTGGCAGTGTTTTATTCTGTTGTGCCTCAGGTCGCTCTGGGTTGGAATCAACTCAATGGTTCCTAACAACAAACCATCACAATAATTATATATCAAGAAAGCATTCTGTTTCAAATGAAGTCAATTCTAAGCTAGACCATAAGTTAATTTTCAGACTCAGGAAGTCACATACCAGTGAGGAAGATGGTGAAGCAGGAAGCTGAAGATGACAGGCAGGAGAGAGCAGGGTCATGTGGATCCAAAGTCAGTGGAACCACAGCAGGGAACTAACAGCTGTTAGGTCTAGGTGGCCCTCATGAGGCCACCTGTGGAGGTACACACAGAGGCCCAGGGAAGTCCTAGTGAGGAGGAAGGCAACTCAATAGAGAAAGAGATGATTCCCAGAGTCCCTCACTCTCATACAAAAGTTCAGACCTCCAAAGAGGTGTCATCAAGCTATCACTTGATTGACAGGTCTGACTAGATTATACCTCTAGCCAAGAGTGCCTGCTTGACATAATCCCTAACTACTAACACACTTCCTATTTCTGTTGTGTATGACTTTCTGTATATGAAATCCAGGAGAGGAGAATCTGTAGAGATGGTAACAAGATTAATAATTACCTAAGGGCATAGCAGGGAAGGATGGGGGTAAATGAAGTGCTAACGACAAGAACAATAAGATGTTCTGAAGTCAATTGTGCTGGTGATTACACAATACCAGTATGAAGCAGTGAACAGAGATGTCTGAGGAGCAGGCCCCAATCCCAGCTCTATGGACCACCTCCCCAGAAGAATGCACTGCACAGGACAGCACTGAAGATACAGCTCAGAGAAAGGGGTGAATCTGCTCAGAACACATGGGAGAAAAATAAGAAGGAAGGAGAGATAGATGGATAGATGATAGATAGATAGATAGATAGATAGATAGATAGATAGATAGATAGATAGATAAACACTTCCTGGTCCACCAGGCCCTGAGGACAGTATTCCTGCTTGGAGCAGTCACTACACAGAGAGGACACTATAGCTGGCTCCATCACAAGACACAGCATCCCTCACTGACCCATAGAACTCCGGGGAAAACACTGGAGACACAGTACAGGAATTGTGACTGATCTGACACTCCCACAGTGGGGCGCAAAATGAAGGGATGCAACAGAGCAGCAAGGGTAGCAAAGCAGTTAAGTCCCTGGAGGCAAAGGACATTTCTAGAGATATAAATACAGGCGTGTACATATGTAAATATATATAAAACAATAGAGACATAAATCTATGTGCATATATTTATATGTTAAGTATTAAGGTAGCAGACAGACATCGGGCCTCTACTCACATCCTCCCTCAATGCAAGAACATTTTTTTAATAACTTGACATTCTGTTATGCTCACCTTCCTGACAAGATCACTGAAGACAAAATGAGTGCATAAGCAAATGTGATAAAAAAAAGCTGATGGTGTCCGGCTATCAAAAGATAGAGCATCTGGGGTCTTAAAGGTTTGAAGATACACAAGTGGCCATTTAGCTGGGAAGCAGTGAAGCCCACATGGAAGAAATACACCAGCCTGTGTGATCATGAGGTGATCACACCCACAAGACAATCATATTGATGTGAACAAAGGGAGTTGGAGTGGAAACCTGAAGCTCAACTGAAGTCAATTGGACATCCGCTCACAGAAGGGTCACAAGAAAGGGACGGCCCAGGCATGATGCAGTGTAGCACTGATAAAACACACAACATTCCTGCAGTTCAGTAGTTCTCAATCTTTCTGATCGTGCTACACTTTTAATACAGCTCCTCATGTTGTGGTGACCCCCAACCATAAAATTATTTTCGTTGCTACTTCATCACCGTAATTTTGCTGCTGTTATGAACTGGGTGACTCCTGGGGTCGTGACCCATAGGTTTAGAACGGCTTCTCTAGTTCTTTAATCCCCCTCCCCCGCCATCCTGACACCAGTTCTAACTTACACACCTGGCTAGGTAAGAACATGCGCACTGGTACAGATAAGAGGTCTAGACACACACAATCCAGTACAGATAAACCCCTCAGGAACAATAATGGGAGCAGCGATACTATGTGGGTAGGTGGAAATTGTGGGGCTAAAGGGGGAACTGATTAAAACGATTGATGTATAGCACCCACATCCTCACCCAGGGTGACGAACAACAGACCCATAGGAGAAAAAGACAGCAGGCCGTGTAAGGTATGAAAATTACAATCATTTATAAAGTATCAAGGGTTCATGAGGGTGGCAGGGGGGGAGAGAAGGAAAAAATGAAGAGCTGATACCAAGGGCTCAAATAGAAAGAAAATATTTTGAAAAGGATGATGGCAACATATGCACAAATGAGCTGGATACAATGGATGTATGGGTTGTTGTAAGAGCTGTAAGAGTCCCCAATAAAATGATTTAAAATAAATAAATAAATTGTATTCAGATATTTCTGAAGTAGATGCCAGTAAAATTATTTTTATTAATTTAATTTAATTTATCTATCTATCTATCTATCTATCTATCTATCTATCTATCTATCTATCTATCTATCTATCTATCTATTTTTGCTACTACCACCAAGATCTGCACCTGCGGTGGCTCCACCCGGGCCTGCGCCCTAGGCTTCAAGGCTCACCACAGAAAACTATTTTTTATAAGCCCCCTGCAGGGCTGCACCATTCCTGGAAGTACTGTAATACCAGATTGATGTGTGGAGAGGATGGAGCAAGCTCCTAATCCAAGCTCTACTTATAAAAATATATTTAATATGTTGTCCTCAGATAGAGGACACATCAGATATTAAACTGATAAGAACAGATACTACACCTCATCTTAGCCAAAAGGGCAAGAAGCAATTATAAAACTATTTTTTGGGGGGGGAAAAATCCTCAAACTCACTGCCATCCAGTTGATTTTGACCACATAATGCAAAATAGAATTGGCCCAGTAGATTTCTGAGAGTAAAAATTCTTATCTGTCTCCAGCAGAGAGGCTAGTCATTTTGAGCTGCTGCCTTTGAGGCTAATATTCCCAGATTTGACTCACGTACCAACAGAGCTATTTTGTCAAAGGATTAAGATCTTGGCAAGCCAACTGATCAGTTCTACTCTGTCCTACAAGGTTGCTATGAGTTGGAAGCAAATTGCCTGCCAATGGGCTGTTTTGGTTTTATCTTTGTTTATACAATAGAGATTTGAGTAATTTAAAAATAAATCCTCCAGCTGAGGACAACTGAAAGGACTGGAGAAAATGTCGATCCAAAAGGAAAAACAAATCACTAACAAGACAGGTGTGGCCAGTCACAGTCTAGGAGATTAACCCAAGCCGAAGCTGCATAAGAACAACGTGGGACGAAAATGATGAATTCATCCAAACTCTTGTTCTATGTGGTAGTTACATCATCTGGTGTCAACTTGAGACTATTAAGAGTGAAAGGGTGCAGTTTAACCTGTCAATCAGGTCGCAGCTTGATGACCTCATTATGAGGCACAAAGGAGATAAATAGCTCACTGGAAGCCAGACACACTCTCTCTCTGCTTTGTATTCCTGATGACCAGCCACATGGAGCTACACTGATGGAGCCAGAGCCCTGGAGCTGGAGGAGCCACATGGAAACCCATGTCAGTGCTGAGATACTTCCACTGCCACTGGATCCACTAGACTTTCCACACATTGGCCTGTGATCTTCTTGCATTCAGTGTCATTGCATGTGGTATATGTGTTAAAGAAGAATTTATGGGCTACTATTGGACATATGGGCTAATATCAGACTTATGGACTTGATCTGGACTGGGCTCAGCAGATTAAATAAGTATGGTGAGAGAATATAACTCTGACATACACATTTAAAACCACACACCAACTTCATGTTCTTGGACTATATATAAGTTTCACATGAGCACAATCTACTGTTCTGAAATTTCCATTCTTCACAATGTTATGCATAATTTGTTATATTTCATGCAGTTTATTACATCTTTGTGTCGTATATATAATGGAGATAATCTCGTATACTCTCCTTTGAGCTAAGATCCAACTGACATCACAAACAAATAGCACTTGTTCCATGTCCTCTTCTTAATGCAGATTGGATTTCTGGAATTATTTATCAATGAACTGCTGGAACAATTTTTGTATTATCTTCAGCAAAAATGTCCTTATGTGTAATAGGAATGATATTGTTAGATAATTAGTGCATATCGTTGGACCAGGGTATTCTGGAGTGGACACAAATATGGAGTACTGCCAGTTGTCTGGAACAGCGGGTGGAAAAAAATAGGTATGAGGGTAGGAATTGTCTGATTTGCTTACCATGCCAAACGTAGAATCTAATAGACTGCCTGGCATATCACAGAGTCAGTAAACATCTGTTGATTAAACAAAGAACCGCTAAATGACTTCAGACATTGTCTATGAAACTATTCATCACTATCAATTTAATAATTAACTCTGGGCTCAGAGTGAATAGAAAAACGGCTATCAGTTTTCCTAATTAGTGGATTTACAATGCTTGAGGTTTTCAATATGATTCATCTCTTGTTCGGTTTAAAGGCAACCATATGTGTGCTTTTTTTTTCCCTCAAGAAAGAGAATCCATTGCACATTTTTAACTATTTAGCTACATCCTTTTAATACCTCTTCATGTGTCTTTAATGAGCACCGTTCCTTCATTTAGGCAAACATTCTTTTTCGTGAGTCCATAGTTAGCCCAGTCTAGATTCTTTCCATTGTGGTCATCACATCCTTCTTGCATGTGTTGGGATATGAAAAGGGAAGAAAGTGAACATCACCTACCTAATTCCGGTGGCAAAATGGGTGGGTAGGGTGATGGGGGCTCCTGGGGAATGATGCTCTGCCTGTAATAGATACACAAAACCCAATAACCTCGTTTTCTTTTTATGACCTAGTGCTTCTGTTTTGTCAATAAAAATGGGACCTAGCCTAAGACTAAAACAGGTTGGCAGGAGACAAAAGGGAAAGAAGCCCATTCCTTGATTTGTTGACGTACTGATTTACTGTACGTAAGAGCTGCTCAACTGCTGGACATTTTAGAGCAAATGTCTAAGCCATTGTGAGTTTTCTTTGTAACTGAAGTTATTGTCAGGCAAAGGTTTAAAACTTATAATATACCTGAAATGATTTTTAGTTCTCTGCTGTTTTAGTATGTCATTGTATTGCCCAAGTGAGTAAAAGGTAAGAGTGCTAGAAAAATTAAACAAGTATTATAGTTGCTTTAAATTTAGAGTTTTGGGATGCAGTTTCATTGTTTTTAGTTGTTTTAACTTTCAAGTGTTGGGATGCTGTTTCAGTGTTTTTAGATGCTGTTTCATTGTTTTACTTCTTATACAGCATGACTTGGAATTCTGAGATTGGTCTAATTTCTTTTCATCTGTCAGGAATTCTAATAAATTGAATCTCCCTTGTATCTTTATGACATTTGGTTAGGATATTTTAGTTGAATTATATTTCCAAAATTTTTTCTTGAAATTTAGTTAGTATTTTAAATGTATGTACTATGCAGCTTTTTCATTTAAAATAAAATAAATTTGGAACCTTTTATTATTTTATTTTGTCTTGGCTATTGCTTCAGTTCCAATTTTTCTGAAGTCTTATCTAGCAATGGGCATATGTTTTAGTTTAAACTCCTGATAGTTACACCCTGTGACTATTAAAACAGACACTCAGTGCCCTACCCAGATCCCTTTTACTGGGCCTTGTACCCACTCTTCCACCTGCTGGGAGTGTGAATGCTGCTAGCTTCACGGCTGCCTCCATCACCTCATAATCACTCTGGATCCATGAAGAGAAACCATGGCTGTATAAGCACAAAAAGCTAGGTGTCTTGCCTCGAGGTGGGGCATCTCTGTGATTTTTTGCTGAGTCCCCTGTAGAATATGCTGGATTTAGCTGAACTAACATAGCTGTCTGGCTCTTTCCTCTATTTTATGCTGTTTCCCTTACTGTCTTATGATATTTACCTACGAGCAGTTCTTGCATAAATCATTTGCATAAGATACCCCCATCTCATCTTAAGCTTCTGGAGAACTAGACCTGAGTCAACTCTTCTGATTTCACCTTTCCTAAGTCTGAGATAACTTGGTAATATTGAGTGCTACATTACTATGCTACATTATGTTCTTATTTTAAAATATTCACTTTTCTTGATAATAGAAATATGCTTGGTTACTTCAGTGTCAGTGAACAGAAACTGAGGAGAAGTTAAATATAACTCAGTTCTGAGCAGAGACTTTTAGAGAGAGAGCGAATTTCTGTCTTTCCTCCTGGATTTTCCCCCAAGTAATTAGCTGAGAGGGTGATCTTTCAGACTACACTTGAATGAGAAAATCCATGAACAGATTTGAAGATAACCTTCATCGTAGAGATCTCTCATGCCCACCAATAGTAAGCCTAAAGGAAGCACAGCAGAACAACGATTTGTGATTCCAAAGTACTCGTTCGTGATTGTCATCGAGATTGTGAGTGCTCTTTGCTTCTGCACAAAAACCTAATCAATACTGCTGACCATTCCATTTACCGATGCAGCTTTATAGGTGTTTCTATTGGTTGAAATCTTATGTTTTTCACTTCCCTTTTCATTTCATCCTTAAGTCTTTACATATTGGTTAAGTTTTTATTGCTTCTGGTTTAGCTTTCTAGATGCCAAGTATCACATGCTGAGAATGGTTTCTGTGAGAACCAAAGTTTCGTTCTGAGTTTCAGGGAGATCTAAAGACATGGGCATTCTTGAGAATATTTTTTTGCATTTATGCATCTTCTGCACACAAAATTGTAAACACACATACAATTTGTATACAATTTCAAGAGATTGATGAAATCTCGGTGCTCATCCATGGATTTGGATTCTGGGTGTTATGTTAAGAATATCTACTTTAGCACACAATCTTTGTATGATCTTCTGTTAGGTACTGGGAAAATATTTCCTTGCCCTTGATGCATGGACACTTAAAGTAGACCTTATGTACATTTATGTTTCAGAACTCAATCTGAAACAAGCATAGAACTACAAAGACATCCATGTGGCCAAAAAGCATGATATGTTGTCATGTTGTTGTCAGGTGCCCATCCAGTCTGTTCTGACTCGTAGTGATCCTATGTACAACTGAATGAAACACTGCCCGGTCCTGCATTATTCTCCTAACTCTCCTATTATCAGCCAACTGTGTCAATCCATTTTGTCAAGGGATCTCCTCTGCTTTGTTGTCCCTCTACTTTACCCAGCATGATGTCCTTCTCCAGGACTGGTCTCTCCTGGTGTGCAATGTACATGAGACAAAGTCTCCCTATCCTTGCCTCTAAGGAGGATTCCGAGTGTACTTTTTCCAAGGCAGATTTGTTTATTCTTTTGGCAGGCCATGACAATTTCAATATTCTTCGCTAGTACCACAATTCAAACGCATCAGTTCCTCTTCGGTTTTCCTTATTCAGTGTTCACATTTCACATGCATATAAAACGATTAAATATACTATGACTTGGGTTAGTCACACAGTAGTCCTCAAAGGAGCATCATTACTTTTCAACAATTTAAAAAGGTCTTTTGCACCAGATTTACCAAATGCAACGCATTTGATCTCTTGACTGCTGCTTCCATGAGCATTGATTGCAGATCCAAGTAAGATGAAATGCTTGACAACTTCAATCTTTTCTCTGCTTATCGTGATTTTACCTATTGGTCCAGTATGAGAATTTTTTCTTCCTTCCTTTACAATGAGTTGTAATCCATACTGAAGGCTGTAATCCTTGACCTTCATCAGCAAGTGCTTTAAATTCTCCTCACTTTCAGCAAAGTTTTACATATTGTAGGTTGTTAATAATCTTTCCTTCAAATGTGATACAGCATTCTTCTTAATTTAAGTCTACTTTCCCATTATGTGCTCAACATACAGACTGAATAAATACAGTGAGAGGATACAACCCTGGCACACACTTTTACTGGTCTTATACCATGCAGCATTCCCTTGTTCTGTTCCCACGGATGCCTCTTGTGTCATGTACACGTTCAGCATTTGTACAATGCAGTCTTCTGGGATTCCCGTTCTTCTCAAGGCTATCCACAGTCTTTTATGATCCAGAGTTGAATGCCTTGGTACGGTCAGTAAACCACAAGTAAACATTTTTCTGGTATTTTTTGCTTTGAGCCAAGTTCCATCCAACATCAGCAAGGATATTCCGTGTTATAAGTCCTCTTCTAAATCTGGCCTGAACTTCTAGCAGCTCCTTATCAATGCAATGCTGCAACCATTGTTGGGTTATCTTTAGCAAAACTTTATTTGCATGTTATATCAATGATATTGTTCTATGATTCGTGGGTTTGGTTGAGTCACCTTTCTTTGGAATGGGTACAGATATGGCTCTCTTCCATTGAGTTTGCCAAAGTTCTTGGGAAAGACAAGGGTGTGCTTCTAATGATTCATCAGCTGTTGAAACATTTCCATTGGTATCCCATTGATTCCCAGAGCCTTGTTTTTGTTAATGTTTTCAGTGCAGTTTAGTCTTAGTCCTTCAGCACTATTGGCCCTGTTATCTCTTGATATGGTTGTATATTGACTGGCTCTTTGTGGTAGAATGACGCTGTGTATTCTTTCCATCTTCATATGATGTTTCCTGTCTTATTCAAAAATTTCCCTATTGAATCTTTTAATACTGCAACTAGAGGCTTGAGAGTTTTCTTCAGGTCTTTTAGCTTAAGACACGCTGAGTGTGTTCTTTCTTTTTGGTTTTCTCACTCTATGTTAGAAAACACATTTCATTGTATTTGACTTTGTCTTCTCGAGCTAAGCTACTGAGATTTTCTATTCAGCTCTTTGATTTAATCATTTCTTCCATTTCCCTTAGCTAATCAGCAACCAAGAGTGATTTTCAAAGTCTCTCGTGACATCCACCTAGATTTGTCTTCCTTTCCTGTCTTTTTGGTGCCTTTTGGATTTCTTCATGAATGCTGTTCTTGATGCCACCCCACAGCTCATCGGGTCTTCTGATGTTGGTGATCAGTGTGTCCAATCGCTTCCTGAGATATCCTTTAGATGCATGTGAGATATACTTAAGGCCATATTTTAGCTCTCATGGACTTGCTCTCATTTTCTTCAGTTTCAACTTGAGCTTGCTTGTGAGCACTTGCTCTGTTCCACAACTGGCCCCTGGCCTAGTTTCAGCTATTGACAATTAACGTCTTCATTTCCTCTCCCCACAGATGTAGTCAATTAGATGTCTGTGTATTCCATCTGGAGAAGCCCATGTCTGTTGGTGGGGAAAAAAACAGGCATTTGTAATGAAGAAGTCATTGGTCATGCAAAATTCTATAAAGCAAGATCGAACTTTGTTTCTACCACTGAGACCATGGTTTCCAACTACCGTTTCTCCTTCGCTTCAAACGTTGTTATTCATTTTGCCAATAATTATTATGCATGTTCGATCAACTTCTCATTGAACATGTTTGTACAATTCTCCAATTTCTGCATCATTCGCTTTAGTTGATGGTATGTACATTTCAATAATCGTTGTAATGACTGAAATTCCTTATATGCAGATAGTTGTTATCCTATCACAGAAAGCATTTTACTTCAAGATAAAATTTGAAATATGTCTTTTTGATGATGAGTGCAGCAACATTCCTTTCGAATCTGTGACTCCTGGCACAGTACACCATATGATGCTCTGTTTCAAAATCAGCCTGTTTCAGCTCACGAATGCCTAGGATATCGATCATTATGCATTTCATTTCTTTTTAAACAACTTCCATTTTCCCTCATACTTTGTACATTGCAGTTTACACTTAGTAATCGATAATTGCAGTTGCTTGTTCTCATTCTGAATTGTGACTCATCCGGAAATGAAGGTCCTAAAGGCTTTAGACTTACTCCTTCAGACTTTATTCCAACCCTGTCATTATGGCCACCTCTATTTTGAGAAGGTAGCTCTTCATCAGTCATATTTCATGTCCTTCCAACCGGACTGGCTCATTTTCTGGAAATCTATCAGACAATGTTCAGTTGCTAATTTTCTTGAGGTTTTGCTATCTGATAATATTTCACCAGCACCCAGAAGGTTCTCAGGGGCTCATTCCTCTGAAGTACACAGTCAATGCCATCGTCGTAGTCTGTCCGTCATCTGGAAGTTCTGCTGAAAGCTCTTCACACGGGTAATCCCGCTGGTGTTTGAAAACGCAATGAACATAGCTTCTAGTATCACACAAGCCACCTCAATAGTACAAACTGACAGAGACATTGTGGTAAAATATACATTATAAAGTAAATTACCAGGAATATTGGTGTAGTAATGCTTCCATTCAAACATGTATAATTCTGCTTTTACCTACCATAGTTTTTGCATGCTACCTTCAAAGATAATTTTCCATTCATAGAATAGAGACTGATTGTTACCGCATAGCCCATCCGCTGTTCTGTTCTTTGTGAAATGTATGTTACTTATTTTTTTATTAGATAAAGACTCAGAAACACCTGAATGAAACTATCTTAGGTTAGTATTAAAAGAGTGAAGAAACTTTGCTCAAATTTCAACTACTGTACAGATGACAGTTTAGACAAGCAAAGCTCAAGATCGTTAGTTAACATGAGAGACAACCTAACTCTAATTTGAAGATGTTTTCTTTGACTCTGGTTTTGTACCTCCTGCTGCTTCATTTTCTTGCCTATGGTTAGAACATTTTCCTTACTTTTGCCAAGGCCCTATCACCTTTGGTATAAATCAAAGGGTGAAATATGTAGTTACACAAATGTTCAGACTCCTATCATGGCAGCTACGCAAGATGCAGTCCTTTCATAGTGATACACCATTGGAGAATAAATGGGTTTGTGTGTCTTGACACCCAGGACTCCATCCTTGACCTTCAAGTCAAAATTTCACAAGGCAATTAAGGAATTTTCATAATGCATTTTAAGTCCCTTTGTTGGCAGAAACCCTACAGGGCATTTCACTTTGCATGACATAAGATGCAAAACCAGGAAGAATCTGGGCTAGCCAGGAACAATAATAGCAGTTGGGCTCTACTAGTAAGTGAAGGGATGAATGAGAAGACCCAAACAGGAGTCAAAAAGCCTGTTTGAAATAAAATGATCAAAAGCTGAAACCAATAGACATCTGAGTGATGTTGATAGACATTTACTGAACTTAGTGAACTAAGACTCGGGCAGTTATAATGGTTCTCTAAGGACCATAAATAGTATAGCCTACCCAGGGTTTCAATCACACAACCATAAGGTCAAAAGTAAGATTGTATTCCAATTAGGAAAGAGCTAATGTTTGAAATGTGCAAATGGCCAGGATTGGGGAAAGGGGAGTAGTATTTTCTCCTTAATACATCAGGAATTTAGATTGGGTGAATTGTGTGTGCATCTAGCTATACTTTCAAAAGCCCAAGAAGTGATTACTTTCTGTATGTTGTCATTGTTTTGTTAGGTGCCATTGAATTTCTGCTTACAGACAGCAAGTGTGTGTGCAACATTACCAAACACTGCCTTGTAGTGCCACATCCTCACAATTGCTCTGTGTCCCCATTGTTACAGCCATATTGTCAATCCATCTCATCCAGGGTCTTCCTTCTGTTCGCTGATACTTCAGTTTTTCAAGCATAGAATCCTTCTCCAGGAACTAGTCTCAGATGACAAGATGTCCAATGCACATGGGATGAAGTTTCACCAATCTTACTTCTAAGGAGCATTATGGATGATGATAGATTCTTTTGTTCTTCTGACCATTCATGGTACTTTCAATACTTTTTGTCAATAGTAAAATTCAAATAAATGAATTATTTTGTGTTCTTACTTATTCACTGACCAATTTTCACCCGTGTATGAGGCCATTGAACATATTATGACTTTGTTTAAGTGCACCTTAAGTATTGTCAAGATGACATCTTTCCTTGTAACATTTAAAGAGGTCATAAGTAGCATATCTTCTTCATGTCATATACCATTTGATCTTTGCACTGCTGGTTCCATGAAAATTGATTGCAGATCCAAATAAAATGAAATCTTTGACAACTTCAAGCTTTCATCCATTTATCTTGGTGTGTTTCTTGATCCAGTTGTGAGATTTTTCTTTTTACTTTAACTTGCAGTTCATCCTCATGGTTGTAGTCTTTTCATCATCAAGTGCCTCAAATCATCTATATATCACAGGTCGTTAATAAGCTTTCCTCCAATCTTGACGTCACAGTTTTATTCACACAATCCAGTTTCTTGGACTATTTGCTCAGTCTACAGTTTGAAAATGTATTCAGCATACACTTTGAATGAGAGGGTACAACCATGATGCATACCTTTTTTTACTTTGAACCATACAGTATTCCCTTGTTCTGCTTGAATAACTTCCCCTTGGCCTATGTTCTGATTCCACATGAGCTCAACGATGTGTGGAATTGCCATTTAATGTTATGCATCTGTGATTGTTACATAATCTGTCAATTTGAGTATTAGGAGTGAAAGGTTGGATTTTAGTCTGTCAATCAGGTTGCAGCTTGACCTGATGTAGAGCCACTAAAGAGATAAATAGCTCGCTGGACACTGGAGAGACATTCTTGTTGACAAGCCACATGGACACAGGCTGATGGCAGTCAGAGCTTCGGAGCTGAAGGAACCACGTGGAGACCCCTGCCAGCACAGCGGCCTCTACCACCACTGGAACCACAAGACTTTCCACCCACTGCCCGGTGATCTTCCTGCATTCATCATCATTGTATGCATTGCAAGAGACTGAAGGGGAATTTATAGACTGGTACTAGACATATGGACTAATATCAGAGTTATGGACTTGGACTAGGCGGATGCTTTCTTAATGTACAGTTGCTCTTGTGTATAAAGCTGTTTCTTATACACATATGATTGTCTCCATGGATTTGTTTCTCTAGTCTACCCTGACTAACACAACATCTCAAAGGACATTTCAGGGTAGACTTTGGTTAGGATACAAGGCAGGTGGCCTTATTTATGCACTGTGAGAGCCCTTGTGCCATGGTGGATTACAAATTGGACTATTAAGTTCAAGGTTAGCAGTTTGAAACCACCAGCTTTTCAGAGAGAAAGATGAGACTTTCTACTCTTATAAGGATTTATAACCTTGGAAACTCACAGGGGCCATTCTACTCTGTTCTATAGGATCACTATGAGCTGAAGTAGACTCAATGACACTGAGATTGTTTTTTTATGACAGTAGTTTAAATAGTATCCTACTTATACAAACACCTGTTTCCTATGTTTAGTCTCAAAAAATAAGCATTTGAAATAATGCAAAATTATACTAGATATTAGTAATATAAGGTCTTCTAGCATATGATTATAACATAATTTCTTCAATTATACTTCCATTTACTTCTTTCTTCCTGCTTTCCACTGTAAACATTTACTGAGCTTATACATAAGTTAAGCTCATTACTAAGTGACATATGCTACGGAGCAAAAATTCAGTCTTCACCCTTGACAAGCATACAGTGAAGTGGGGCACAAGACATGGTGTAGGAGACAGATCAGAAATCCATAAATTGCAATATGGTGTGACTAGAGAGACTTGTAAACGTTGAACCGAGTGCTGAGGTTGCCAGTGGCAGGCTAGCACTGTTAGAAGAAAGTAAAGCAAAAAGTTATTTATTAATAACTTTAACAGACTCTACCTGAAATATGATTTGAGGAGAAAAGAGGACTAGCAATACAAACAATGGGAATACAATACTATTCTAGGAAAGATATAAACATGAAAAAAAGCATAAAGCAAGAAAAATTTTGTTGCTTTCAGAAAAATGAGTTGCATGTTTCTGGAAAGAAGAAAAGAGAAGTAGAAGAAAAATAGATAGAGCAGCAGTGGCCAAAGTACGATGCACTTGTATTTTGTGCTAATAAATATGGGGGCTTCCTAAAATCTACAAAACAGGAAATATTAGAGATTATATACAGAGAAATATTTGAATAATTTTTCCTTCTCAGAAGAGTATGTTTTCACCAAAACATCTTTTGGCACTGCATAACTCTGTCCACCCACTCCTAGCCCTACCCCTACATTTAATGTGCCAGGGATCTCCTCTGATCCAATTAAAGCAATCATATTATCACTGTGAGGAATTGAATATTCTAAGATATTAAATTCCATGTAGACTGAAAGATGGTGCTCATGTGCTTGGAAAAGCAGAGCAAGTCAGGATGTACAAGGAAAACGAACCAAATGACACAATAGCCGTGCACTTCATGCACTTTTATTAAGACGACTTCACAAGGAAAATGAAGCCTAGGGTTATGGAAAACTCATGAATGTCAACCCTGAAGAATGAAAAGGGGAATGGAAATAAAAATCAAGGCTAAGTCTGGCTGGAAAGCAAAACTGTGATCCAAATAGCAATGTAGTCAATGAAGATGGGAGTAGAGTGAACCAATGGTTGAGAGAAATAATGGTGAAGGAAGAAACAGATTGATATATCCAACTTATGGCTGTGGAAATTATCCTTTTTTAGAACTTAGAAACATAAAATCAACCATACGCATCAAGGAGAATTATAGTATGTAAAAATGGGCCCTTTCAATTTTAAAGGAACGAAGAGGGTTATGATATCATCGTGGGAAGAGCTATATTGAGTACAGCAGAAAACAGATTTTGAAAATGACAGATATGTAAAAGAATTTGACTTGGAATGAGGGTTTCAGTGTGTGACAGTTTGCAAGGTGGCAGACATGAGAAATTGACTTGAAATGAGGACACAGTGCACTGTCGTCTTTGTGGCCATCACATCTTGTTTAATAAAGAAAGGAATACATATCAAGATTCCTTGTCATGTCCACATTGACAGAGCACACATAACATCAAAATATTTATAGGCAAATATTGACCTAGATTTGTTTGTCTAGTCAACCCAGTCTAATGCAGTGATCATATAGAACAGAGTAGACCTACCCCATGGGTTTCCATGACTGTCCATCTTCATGGGAGGAGAAAGAGTTACCTTCTTTCTGGGAGTGGTTGATGGTTGTGAACGGAGAGCTGTTGAGTCTGTAAAGAATGTGTTCTTCGGGGTAAATCTACAGAGCCAATGATTAAGTGTGAGTCCAACAAAGTACTGAAGAAGGGGGACCATCCTAGATCAGGGCTGCATAGGGTAGAGATGCTGCAGTCAAAACCTTTGTTGGTCTGATAATATGGAGAAGCCGACTTTGACTTGTTAGTTATTTTTTCTGGTTTTGAATAATAGATTGAATCTGGGGACCCTTGTGAGTAACTGCTACCAACCTCTTTCTGAAATGATAGACCAATAAATGTCATTATTGTTTGAAAGTTCTGGTGTAGGTCCATGCTAAGATTCATGATGATGACAGAACATAACAATAACTATTATTTGCTTAAAGCTACATTAGTACTGCACTAATATGTCATTTAATTTTACTCACAATGGTAGTGATTATGCTCCCTCTATCAATGAAAAAATGAAAGACTAAAAGATTATGCAACTTGTCCAGGTTTTTGTTGTCAGTAGCAATCAGAATTGCATAGTTTCCACATTTGTGATTTTTTAAACAGAACTATTAATGAGTCAATAGAGAGTTCCCCGCCTCCCCCCTGACTTTTAGGATTGGTCTTTCTAAAACTATGCTGGGCTACCAAACATTTAGAATGGAATTTTAAGTGATCCACAGCTTCCATGTAAATAGGGATGTGGCTTTAGACATAGGCAATGGGCTAATAGATATAGTCTCTGGCAAATTGGGTCTAATAACCAGGGTTTCCGTCAGATAATGTTAACTGCATTAAATATCCACTTCCCTTGCCAATTTAATAAAAATGAGGACTAATTTAATACCTATGTTTAATTCCACACCCCAAAACTATATTTAATGTTGCAATAAAATTTGCATGGATATTTTATGATTTATCTATAAGGTTTATCTTTATGATTTTGACTATATGATTTATCTTTCAAAATGATCATATAGATAACATATTTGAAATTTTCTTAAATTGAACATATTCTCAAAGTGAATTTTATGGAATCAATCTGAAACCATCCTTAAGCTCAAAATTTCTTTAGGTCATAAAAATATCTCCAGCATCCACTGGGCTCTTCTGTCAATGCTGTATCAAAAACATTGCAGGCAGTTCTCAAACTGACATTTTACTTTTTCTTTAATGTCAAACACTACAAAATTTCTAATATAAGCAGAAAAGTAAAGGTGCTAAATTGCTTTCTTAGAATTTCTTTTTAACTTCTCATATCCTCCATCCCTAGTTACTGTGGACGGAAATAAGTTGCAGTAGGATTAGGAAGAATGTTTAAAATGGCAGACTTTTCCCTATTAAGTATATGCTTTCCAGCCCATCACTAAGGCTTTTCAAATTTCTCTAATGTTTTTTTTGTTGTTGTTGTTTCTGCTTTCAGGTGGTCTCTCTCTTTTTTATGGTATGTGAGTGTGAAGTCACTTTACTTCATGGGCTCTGAGCTGACAAAGTGCTAGTTCTTACAGGGGTAAGTCCAATTTTTTAGCAGACTATTAGAAGACCTCACTTGTAAAAATATTGAAGCGAAACATTACATGTTTTCTAGATAGCTGTGAAATAACACTTTTGCAGCAATGTCTAAGAAACTTCTTATAAAGTCATGATTCCAAATTCAAATGCTTAGAGGTTGCTAGAGCAGACAACCAGACATGCAAACTTCTTTAAACTTCTTTCAGCAGCGTGCATATTAATTCTAATCTCGTAGTTCTACCTGTATCCTTCACATTATAAGCGTTTCTGAAATATCACCAGAGATGCATGAGACTTTTGTAGTTCGTTTTTTCATTTGACTGTAATACTGTATATTTTGCATACTAAAACCATTCCTGATTTCATGATGATCCGATTTTAAAAATTTAAATGACTACATGATTATAAGCAGTCTTGGTAGCATAGTGGTGACATGTTGGATTGCTAACCTCAAGATCAGACGTTTGAAAGATGGAGCTTTCCAATCTCATACTGAGTGAGAGTCTTGGAAATCCACAGGGAGAGTTCTACCCTCTCCTATCGGGGCGCCATGAATCAGAATTGACTATCACAGTGAATTTGGACTGGATCATGTTTATGTTATTAATCTTTTCTCAACTGTTTTCCTATAATTTCCTCATTATTTTATTTACTATATCCTCAATTCTATATCTAAATAGATGGCATATCTGTGCCATTTAAAACTGTTATGACAGATGAGGAGTTTCATAAGTAATATATGTCTAATAGAGATATTTTAAAATAATGTAACTATAACCTATATTTAAATATTAACACTTCCTTGCTTAGAATTTGCACTCTGACTTACAGTCTAATAGAGGAGACAAAAATTAAGCTGTTTCTTACTCACTTGCAAGATTTTGTTGGGCTCCTTCAGTGTCATGCTCTGATATTCGTCAGTCCTCGTCCTATGCCCATTTCTGTGCATGTCAATCTGACGCTGCAATACCGCTCTGGTATTTGGCTCCCTGTGACTCATCAGATTTTCCTGAAGGCAGTGCACTCGAAGAATGACTTTCCGACTGTCCATATTCCACTGACTACCTAAGATTCCAAGTCAAGTTAATCTGGTTTTCTAAGCATTGCTGTCCCTTCTCTGATTTACTGTCTTTCCTAGGGTATTGCTTTTCATTGGACAAGACTAATTTTGAAAGCCTAGTTGCAATTTTAGGGTGCTTCCAAAAGTTTGTGGTAAACTGGGAAAGAAAATGGAAACTTTCATGCACTTTTTGAAGCCCCCATTCTACATATTGCTAATCAGTGAACTTGTGGATCATTGTTTCTTTTAAGTATGAGGATGCACTAAAGATGATTGATACCTAAAACCACAATAGTAAATGATACCCAGAATTGCTGTAAGGGGAAAGACACAGTCTATTGATAAATTTATTTATACTATGAAGGTCAATATTGAAGTTTATCCTAATTATACCATAAAAAAGATTTGAATTCTGGTGCTTGGAGTAAAGTGTAGGAGAGACAAAAATCTAAGTATTTAAGTGTTACAATATGAATTTAACTAGAGAGTGAACAAATTTTGAAGAAAATATTGATTTAAAAAAACAATTAAAATAAGAAATACCCCAAACACTTGAAGAAGTCCATACCAAAGGAAGAAGTGAGAGAAGCTGGTGGTGATCAGGTGAATGTGGACCAAAATCCAATATGTAACCACTGTCCCAGCAGGCCGCCTAGTCATTAAATAGATAGTATAAATTCAAATTACATTGATGATGAGACACCATGATTACCCATTTGACTGGCTAAAATTAAAAGGAATAATCATAGCTACTTTAGTAAGTGTGGTACCTACATAATCTGGTGTCAATTTGAGGATTAAGAGTAAAGGGGTGGAGTTTAGCCTGTCAATCATTGTATAGCCAATGAGGTCTCTGTGTGGGTATGGCCTTCTCCTGAGAATTCTGGGAACTCCTGTTTCCTCCTTGGAAGTGGGAAACACACACACTTTCTCTGCTCACTCCCTGTGAGACATTTCTGAGGAGAAGCCACATGGACCTACCCTGATGCAGCCTTTGGAGCTGGAGAATCCACATGGAGACTCCTGCCAGCACTGAGATGCTCCCACCTGCCATTGCATGTGTTTCATGAGTCTTAGGAGGACTTTACAGATGGGTGTTGGACATATGTGCTAATATCAGGCTTAGGGACTTGATCTGGACTGGGCTTGGAGTGTCTTCAATATTCAATTGTTCTTGCATATAAAGCTCTTTCTTATACACATATGTGTGTCTCTATGAATTTGTTTCTCTAGTCTACCAGGACTAACATAGTATGTTAAAAACTGGGATCCAAGTACATTACTAAGGAATTTGTTAATTGTTATAGCCATTTAAAAATTGCTATGCAATATCTAATAAAGCTGAACATGAGTATTCAAAAAGGTTATGGGAAAATCCCATCTTCTTTTAATTTCATTTTTCTATCAAATTTTTATAGTCCCCTTGAATATGTCATTTAGCCCCACAGTTCCAACGTTTGTATATGCAGTCAGTGTCAGAGTTAAAAATAAGATCTATTCATAAGTATACTGCTCATGTGAACTTTGTAAATAAATCAAGACAAGGATATATGAGGATGGTTCTTATACAGTCTCGTGTGTTATGGTCAGTCCTTTAAAGAAGCAAAACCAGTGACATTTGCTATGTATATATAGAAAGAAATTTATATCTAGAAAATGGCTCACACAGTTGAAAAAGTAGTCAAGTCCAACTCTGGACTCTCAATTCTGTGAGTCAGATGTTAGTTTGGAGACTTCTCCTGCCTCGCATAGCGTTGGGAGTGGATAAACTCAAGATCAGCAGGAAGCCCAGGCATGTGAACCTGGTACCATGGTGTCATCTGCCTAGGTACACATGTATTTTAGACATGTTATCAAGCAAGACCAGTTCCTGAAAAAGGACACCTGCGCCAAAGTTCTCAAGTTGGTCCCAATTTCCTCATTGATGGCCCTAATAGTTTGGGGTTTAACTTCAAGGTCTGTGATCCACCTTGAGTTTATTCTTGTGCATGGAGTGAGATAAGGGTCTTGCTTCATTTTTCTGCATGTTGATATCCATTTTTTTCCAGCACCACTTGTTAAAGAGGGCATCTGCTTCCCCTTTGATCTTTTTGGGGCCCTTGTCAAAGATCAGCTGTGTGTATGCTGATGCTTTTATTTCTGGGTTTTCAGTTCTTTTCCATTGGTCTGAGTATCTGTCATTGTACCAATACCATGCAGTTTTGAGAACTGTGGCTGTATAGTATGTGCCAAAGTCAGGTAAAGCAAGCCCTCCCACGGTGTCCTTCTTCTTGAGGAGTTCTCTGCTAATTCTGGGCTTCTTCCCTCTCCATATGAAGTTGGTAATCAGTTTTTCCATTTCTTTGAAGAAAGATGATGGTAATTGTATCGGGATAGCATTAAACTTATATAGTGCCTTTGGCAGAACTGACATCTTAACTATATTAAGTCTCCCAATCCAAGTGCACGGAATATTCTTCCATTTGTTGAGGTCGCTCTTGGTTTCTTGTAATAGTGTTCTATAGTTTTCCCTATATAGATCTTCTGTTTTTTCAGTCAAGTGTATCCCTAGATATTTCAGTTTGTGTTTGGCTATTGTGAAGGGTACCACCTTTTTGATCTCTTCTTCTGTGGTCTTATCTGATGTGTATAACAGTCCGATGGACTTCTGTTTATTGATCTTGTATCCTGCCACTCTGCCAAACTCCTCTATTGCTTCTAGTACTCCCCTTGTGGAACTTTTGGGATTTTCCATATATAAAATCATATCATCTGCAAATAACGATAGTTTCACCTCTTCCTTCCCCAGACGAATACCTTTGATGTCACTTCTTTGCCTTATGCTGTTAGCTAAAACCTCCAGCACGATATTAAATAGGAGTGGAGACAAGGGGCATCCTTGTCTGGTTCCCTTTTTCAGTGGGATTGTGTTAGTCTTTTCTCCATTGACTACCACTTTGGCTGTTGGTTTTTCATATATAGCTTGTATTGTCTTGAGGAACTTTCCTTCCATTCCTATCTTCGCTAGTGTCTTAAACAGGAATTGGTGTTGGATGTTGTCGAATGCTTTTTCTGCGTCTATTGATATTATCATGTGATTCTTTCTTATACTTTTTCATGTCAATGTGACGAATAATACTAATGGTCTTTCGTATGTTGAACCATCCCTGCATCCCTGGTATGAATCCCACTTGGTCATGGTGAATTATTTGTTTTATATACTTTTGTATTCTGTTGGCTAGTATTTTGTTAAGGATTTTTGCATCAATGTTCATTAGGGATATCGGTCTGTAGTTCTCGATTCTTGTGGGATCCTTGCCCGGTTTGGGTATCAGAGTTATACTAGCTTCATAGAAGGAGTTTGGGAGTTTGCCATCTTTTTCTATGTTCTGGAAAAGTTTGTGTAGGATTGGTATCAACTTGAGAACTTTGGCGCAGGGAATACACAGGCTATCAGAAATAGGGAAGGACACAAACACAGAGGAGGCACAAATCGACAAATGGGATATACTGAAGATAAAACACTTGTGTACATCTAAAGAATTCACCAAGAGAGTAATAAGAGAGTCCACAGACTGGGAAAACATCGTTAGCAATGACACATCAGACAAAGGCCTTATTACTAAAATCTACAGTACTCTGCTAGCTTCCAAAAAGAAAAAAAACAATAGCCCACTTGAAAGGTGGGCAAAGGACTTAAACAGAAGTTTCACAGGGGCAGAAATCCGAATGGCCAACAAACATATGAGAAAATGTTCCCGATCTTTAGCCATAAGAGAAATGCAAATTAAAACAACAATGAGGTACCACCTGACACCCTCAAAGGTAGCCCAATTCAAAAAATCAGAAAGCAACAAGTGTTGGAGGGGCTATGGGGAGACAGGAACTCTCATCCACTGCTGGTGGGACTGTAAGTACATACAGCCACTATGGAAATCAATCTGGCGATACCTAAAACAGATGGAAATAGAGTTACCATATGACCCAGCAATCCCCCTACTGGGCATATACCCAGAAGAGGCAAGAAACAAACCAAGACCAGACATCTGTGCTCCAATGTTCATTGCGGCACAGTTCACAATTGCAAGGAGTTGGAAGCAACCCAAATTTCCATCAACTGACGATTGGATTAAAAAACTGTGGTATATACATACAATGGAATACTACGCATCACTAAAGAGCAGTGATGAACGTATGAGGCACATAGCGGCATGGGAAGAACTGGAGGAAATCATGCTAAGCGAGGTAAGTCAGGCACAAAAGGACAAGTACAACATGAGTCCGCTGAGGTAAGAATTAAAAAAAAATTTTTTTTTAAGAAAAGCAAAAGTGGCACAGGGAAAAAAGCTACTATATACAAACATTTTAGGGGTGAAGACGGGGTAGTATGAAAGAGACCAGACCAAAACCAGGGATGTACATGGTAGACAATGGTGGAGGAGGTGGGGAAAGGAAAACAAAAGGATAAATACAAGGAAGAAAAGGGTAGTGGGGTCATAGGGCATTAATCCACCCAAGGGGAGGGTATTGTTTATATCTCCACAGGGAAAGTGGGACCAGATTTCAACCCAGTGTCGCAAGGTGTGAACGCAATATCCCGGTGTGGAGGAGGGAACCGGTGGAGAGGTCTGGGAGGCTGGCCCCAGCACCATAAATTAAGTGGATTCCTGCCCCTCCCCCGAAAAGAATTTTTTCCAAAGGACGACATTGACTCTGTAGCTCTGGGAGATGGACATATTTGATCAGAGCACACGGGAGCAGATGAAGGGGCAGGAGGAGAGAGTGGAGCACAGCCTGGCCCACCAGGCCGTGATGATGATGTTCCTGAGTAGAGCAGCCAGTCCACAGAGAGAACAACATGACTGGCCCCACTATGAGACATGATGCCCCTCAGTGACTAAGGGCGATACAGGGGACAGCACCGGAGACACAGTGTGGGAATTGCACCTGACCTGATCCCACCACACTGAGGCAAATCACTGGGGGAGTGCAGCGGAACAGCAAGGGAATGGAGTGGCAAGGTCCCCAGGGAATGCTGACAGTGGACTTCGGGGCCAGGGCGTGGTGCCCCAACAGACTGGACTGGAAAACTCTCCTAAGGGCCAGCAAATGATCCCTGAACTAACTACAAGCTTTTTCTCTTGTGAACTGTTTTATTCTGTTCTTTGTCAGTGGTTTGTTTTTGTTGTTTTGTTGTCTGGTTGTATACTGTTGCTTTGTTTTCCTCTGTCTAGTTTTCGTGCATGTTAGTGACTCCACAGGTCTGTCTGAATAGGACAGGCTGGATGAACTATCTGGAGGAAAAACAACGGGACCGACACTTTTTGGGGGACTTGGGGTGGGGGGTTAGGGGGGGGGTAAGGAAGTGGTGTTAACAAACCCAGGGACAAGGGAAAAACATGGGACCCCAAATGGTAGAGAAGTGGGAGTGGCAGGCCTGGTGGGAAATGATCAAGGGTAAGGTTGCTTAGAGAAGAGGTATACTCTAGCCCAGGTGGCGATGAAGCATGGTAGTAGGGCAGGAGGAAAGTCAAGGGAGATGGAGGAAAGAGCTAGGAGTCAAAGGGCATTCATGGAGGTCTAGACAAAGACATGTACATGCAAATATATATAGGAGGATGGGGAAATAGATCTATGTGTCTATATTTATAGGTCAAGTATTAAGGTGGCGGAAGGACTTTGGGCCTCTACTCAAACACTCCCTCAATGCATGAATACCTTCTTTTATTAAATTGGAACTCTATGATGCTCACTCTCCCGACACAATGGCTGGAGCCAAAGTGTGTGAACAAGTAAATGTGGTGAAGAAAGCTGATGGTGCCCGGCTATCAAAAGAGATAGTGACTGGGTCTTAAAGGCTTGAAGATAAACAAGCGGCCATCTAGCTGAGAAGCAACAAAGTCCACATGGAAGAACACACCAGCCTGAGTGAGCGAGTGGTCCCAAAGGGATCAGTTACCAGGCATCAAAGAACAAAAAATCATATCATTGACTGCACACCTCCATGATAGGATCGCTGAAGACAAATGGGTGCATAAGCAAATGTGGTGAAGAAAGCTGATGGTGCCCGGCTATCAAAAGAGATAGTGTCTGGGGTCTTAAAGGCTTGAAGGTGAACAAGCGGCCATCTAGCTCAGAAACAAATAAGCCCACATGGAAGAAGCACACCGGCCAGTGCGATCACGAGGTGCCCAAGGGACCAGGTATAAGGCATCATGCAAAAAAAAAAAGATATAAGTGTGTATATGTATGTGTATATATGTGTATATGTATATATGTATGTATATATATGTATATATATATCATATTAAATGAAGGGGGAAGTGCAGAGTGGAGACCCAAGGCCCAAGTGTCGACCAATGGAGATCCCCTCGTAGAGGGGTTTAGGAGAGGAGATTGGTTAATTAGGGTGTGAGGTAGTATCGATGAAGAACACAGCTTTCCCCCGGATCCTGGATGCTTCCTCCCCCCAACTACCATGATCCGAATTCTACCTTGCAGGGCTGGATAGGACAGAGGCTGTACACTGGTGCATATGAGGGCTGGAGGTACAGGGAATCCAGGGTGGATGATACCTTCAGGACCAAGGGTGTGAGGGACGATGCTGGGAGAGTGGAGGGTGAATGGGTTGGAAAGGGGGAACTGATTACAAGGATCCACATGTGACCTCTTCCCTGGGAGAGGGACAGCAGAGAAGGGGGGAAGGGAGACTCCGGATAGGGCAAGATATGACAAAACAACGATGTATAAATTACCAAGGGCATATGAGGGAGGGGGGAAGGGGGAGGGAGGAGGGGAAAAAAAAGAGGACCTGATGCAAGGGGCTTAAGTGGAGAGCAAATGCCTTGAGAATGATTGGGGCAGGGAATGTATGGATGTGCTTTATACAATTGATGTATGTATATGTATGGATTGTGGTAAGAGTTGTATGAGTCCCTAATAAAATGTAAAAGAAGAAAAGAGAAAAAAATGATTAGGGCAAAGACTGTACAGATGTGCTTTATACAATTGATGTATGTATATATATGAACTGTGAAAAGAATTGTATGAGCCCCAATAAATTGTTAAAATTAAAAAAAAAAAAGAAAAAGGACACCATTTAACAAAAATGTTAGAGCTGGCAAAAAGGAGGACGACCCTCAATGAGGTTGCTATCATCGTGTCGGCAACGATGGGCGCAAGCAGAGCAACTGTGCGCAGATGGCGCGCACGAGGCAGTAGTTAGCTGTAATGCATGTAGGGTTACTAGGAGTCAGAGCCAAAGTGGCGGCAGCTGACTACAACAAGACTGGGGAGTTCTGGGGGAGCGGGGAGGGAGGGGAGAAAAAAGACGACCTGATGCAAAGGGCTTAAGGGGAGAGCAAATGCTTTGAGAATGTTTGGGGCAGGGAATGTGCAGATGTGCTTCATACAATTGATGTATGTATATGTATGGATTGTGATAAGAGTTGTATGAGCCTCTAATAAAATGTTAAAAAATATATATATATATATATGTGTGTGTGTGTATATATATATATATACATATATATATATAATAGGAAAAAAAAGAAGAGAAAAAAAGTCTGGGGAGTGCTTTCATTTCTTTTCACTGGAAGTTTCCACCTTCTAAAAAGGTGTTTATGTCCCATAGCCCTGGATTGGGGTTATGTTGTCACTGCTTATAAGGAGGCCTAGGACTGTAACTTCTGAAATGCTCAGCAATTCCTGCCACAGTTAATTTCTGCCTATCTGAACCTCACTGCTGTTGAGTTCATTCCAACTTATAGAAAGCCTACAGGGCAGCACAGAACTGTCCCATGAGGTTTCCAAGACTACACATTTCTATGAAGAGCAAGATGCCACTTCTTTCTCCTGTGGGGAGGCTGGTGGGCTTGAACTGCCAACCATTCAGCTAGCTGCAGAGTGCATGCCCAGCGTACCACAGAGACTCCTTTGCATTCCTCTTAGTAAAGACACATTTGGAGAAAGACGTGGCTGGTTGGTAATGATCCATCAGTGTGTGCTTCACAAAGGGTGTGAGCTTTGTGCTACCCTGGAGTTATGGAAATATCATTTCATTTTATTATTCTCTCTAAAGGAAATTATATTTGACCCCAAGTCCCCTTCCTTCTGTGCATACTAAGACATTCAATCACCATCTATAATCTGGATTCCCCTATTTCTATACTTCTGTGATAGTGTCTGTTGGCAAAACACCAAGGTAAACCCTCCACTTGTCAGTCAACACTGGTGGCTGCTGAGGACACCGTGTTGCCATGAGTGGAGCATCTTCAGGTTTGATGTCAGTTACGTTTTGGTGCCCATGCTCAGGCATGTGGACCTGCCACAATGGTGCCATCTCCCTAGGTGCACTGCCCTTCAAACGTCTTCCTGAGTCTCGTCATTGCCTTCCAATGACTGCACTCTACTGCATCCCAAAGCAGGGCTATTGTTGTTGTGCACCCTGGAAAGGATCACCAAACATAGCAACCTTATGTGGTGGAGTATCAATGTCTCATAGCCTTTCCTGGGCTTTAGGCATAGAGATGGGCAGGTCTTTTCTCCCAGAGAGCTGCTGTTGGGTCCAATCATGCACCTTTAGGTAAGGACCTGAGCACTTAGCCAATTTGCCTTAGAGTCACTAAACAATGTCCTAGTCCATGGTAACAAATGCAAAGCCAACCAGTGTTGGGTCTCTACACCTAAGGAAAACATATCCTGGGGGTTATTATTTTTCTCTGTTTTTTCCTCTTTGATCTTTTCTAATCAGCTTGGATTTTAGATCCTGTGAACATCCCAGAGAGAACTAAAGGGTTAAGAGGACATTACTGCTCATGATTAGCAGGGGAAACACAGAGATGGAAACACAGCGTGGCACACACTGCCCACCATGTCTAGCATTGCCCGAGTGAGTAAATAAAATGGCAGGAAGCTCAGTCAGATTAGAATGTCAGATCGACAGTGAGGTGTTTTGTTTTGTTTTCTTTTAGTTTCTGTATGTCCCATCAGTGTGGGTGAAATTGAACTGGGCCTTCTTCATTTTACCTGGTAACCAACTTTTCTCTCTAAAATGTTGAACAGATACAATTAACAATGTTTTAACTTAGAAGATGGAATGCTGTTGAACATTTAGTTTTCAGAATTAGGACACTGTTGAAGCCATGTTAAAAAATTAGCTTCATCCAAGAAAAAGAAAGACTACATCTTCCTTAAGAGTCTGGAAGAGGTCTCGACAAATAGAAAAGATAAAAAAATATCAATGGGAAAATAACCCCAAAAGAAATAACCAAGTGGGAGCGGAAGTCGCTGAAAAATAAACCAGTTGCTTTATTAAAGTGTGATTTTCTTCTGAAGCAATATATTCTTTTTTCCCGTGATCTCTTTAGTAGATTATGTCATACACACTTAGGCAGTGATTACTGTGAGGCCTTGTATGAATTCTCAATGGTAGAAAATATATTTATGCTTATATTACACTTGCCTGACTATTCAAATTGTCCCTGTGTATAACCTGATCATTAGATTGGCAAACGAACCTCACACAGATGAATAATTAGAAAAATAATATAAAAAATAAATTAATATGGAATATTTCTTTCCATAGACTCTTAAGAGACACATGGTATCAATAAAGTCTAGATCTTAACCAAGGGCAAAGTCAAATGTCAGCAGAAGTACTGTCCAGCAGTATAGGCCTGAAGTACTGTCACGCCCTTAACTGCAGGCTTTTAAGGACAATAGATTCAGAGCTATTGTGGAGGAATCTGCAATGCCGTTTCCCTGGAAGCACCCGAACATATTTGATTCTAGAAACTACGATCCTAAACATATTGATCTGAGCTATGATATGGTTATGACTCGTGCATATGAAATATGACTCATGTTGTTATTCTCTTTTGGATTCTGACACACGGTCATCCACATGTTCAATATAGAACTCTTTCATAGGATTTCAAGGCTGTAAGCTTTTGGATACAGATTGTCAGGCCAGACAGACTCCCCTTGTGCCTCTGGGCCGGTTCCAACCCACAACCTTTGGCTAGGGATTGAACACTTAACCATTTGTGCTAACCATTGACTTTTATAACCCATATCAAACTGGCTCTCCCGCCCCATGCTCCCTATAGAGGGCTGAAACCCAGACAGAATCTGCTAGAGACTGGAGGAAGACAGCCTCAAGCAGAACCTTCGTTAGAACCACAGCCGTGATGGGGCAGCAGGACCAACCGCAGATGTGATATGATTTCTTGTGAACATAGTTGGGATAGAAAGCCTGGGTGTCCAGGAGATAGCAATGCAAAGAGTGGTGGGCATCACAAACACTGCTTCCAGCTGCCAAGTAAATGACAGGGGATCTGGGAAGCCCTCAGAAAGGTTTGGCTTCTGTTTAGGTCTCTGCGCCTAAGTATGGCCTACCTCCACAACCGTGCGTTCCAAGGGGTGGGGATGAGAGGGGGTGAGAGGGGGCGAGAGGGGGTAGTGGTGGTGGTTTACAATATCCAGATATTTTAGAATGCCATCAAGTTGTAACATTTCCAGAAAATAAAATACCATGTGTCTAAATTGTCAGCAGAAATTATTTTGAAGTGAAGGAGGAGGAAGTTTCCTTGGATCTGAAAGACTGCGCAGTAACTTCGGTGGTGATTATTATTCCATCTGTTGATGTGATTATGGAAATTCTGGTGGAGACAGTGAAGTCTTGTGCGCTCTGCTGTCCTCCAGTCTCGGAGGGATGGAAGGCTGCCAGCTTCTCAAAGTGTTGGAAAATGATGAAAGTAAACCACTGACCTTGAAACTCTGTTCAGGGATCTTAACCCTTTTTAGTACAGGTAGTATGAGTGTGTTTTCACAGGTTTAGGCAGCTTTGCAACACACTTTGGTGTTGTCCTTATTATTTTTTAATTAAGCTGAACTCTGGACTGAAGTGCGTGGCACCAAGGGTAGCTGATGGGGCTCAGAGGAGAGAAAATAAGAAGCAGCAGTTGATTTAGCTGCAGAACAGGGATGGATGCTCCCCAGGACTTGGCACGTTGAGCAGCTAAGGGAAATGAGAATGCACCAATGCCTGAATTATATAACAAAACTGATCCTGGTTAAGGGAATCAACATTATAAAGGGAGTGGACACTCTGGCCTCTACTCATGTGCCCCAAGGTTTCTTGCTTGGGAACTTAACACATATATGTTTGTTTGAGGCAGCAGTCTGACATTGTAAGAAATACTTTTTTGATGTTGGGGGTGATTGAGTTAATTCTGGCTTATAATGAACCCATGTCATATTGGGTGTTCTGGACTATGACCTTCACAAGAGCAGAGCCTCGAGGTCATTCTTTTGTGGAGGTGCTAGATGTATTTGAGCCAGTAACGTTCTGGTTAGAAGCCAAACACTTGCCTGTTGTTCCAACAGAGTTTTTTGTAAGGCACTCAAACTCTAAACTTACGGATATTGAGTTGAATCCGACTCATAGCAACTCTCTAGGACTGGCCCTGTGGTTTCAAGGATTCTAACTCTTCATGGGAGTAAGGGCCACTTTCTCTCCCTTGGTGCAACTGATGGTTTCTAATTGCTGACCCTGTGGTTACCAGTTCAACATATAGCCACGATGCCATGAGGGCTACTCCTTACAGATTATTGGTTATTGAGTATTTAATCATTTTTTTGTTTTTATCAAATGACAAGAGAACAGGTTGGAACCGAAATGACACCAGCTTTCTTAAAGAGAGCTAAAACAAAAAACCAGCAATGTCACCGAGATTTTTCCAAACTGAATACCCTGGATCCCTGGGTGTGCTTTACAACCACCTACGTGTTTTCTGAAGGGAAAGTACATTCTCTGGGAAGAACAGGCTGGGCAATTTTATGTACCTCTCGAGGCTATGGCGTGCTGGGGGATTTTGTGATTCCTTTTTTCCACCGAGCCATCGCCCTGATTGAACACTGGTAGAGAGGAAGACGGATCCTCTGTGCATGAGGGTTTGCTGCAATATCTCTAAGTGAGAGGTGAGTCATCCCAGTTTGGACGGTGGTCTTGAGCAGTATCGGTCATGTTCATGTCCAGTGAAGTTATTATTATCTAGAAGGGTTTTAAGCCCCCTTTCGGCTCAATATCCTCCCTGCCGAGAAGAGCCAGGTTGAGCAGAGAAATGAAGATCAGTATGCATTGTCATAGACCCAATAGAATCGGCTTTTAGATCACACGACCTTAGCTGAAGACCTTCATTGTATAAGCAGTTAGGTCCTCAATTCACAGAAAGAGAAAGGACAAAAATTATATATATATATATATATATATATATATATATATATATATATATATATATTTTCTCCTCAACCAAGCCACTTATTAGTTGGCACTGTGCAAAGTCTAATCCCATCCCAGGCTTGAACAATGAGAATGGCATTAGAGTCAGAGTGGATGTTTAAAGAGTCAGACTAGAAATTATCTTTCTTTTACTACAATATATAGAGGATGAATTAAATTCACTGCATTAGTGCTAACGCTTTTAAGTGCCAGATGCATTTTTCATTGTGATTTTAAATGATTGTAATTTAGAAATATGGACTGTATTGCATTTAGGAAAATGTACAGTTTGCTAATTTCTAGTAAATGAAACTTTTTAAAACCTCTCAGTTGTTCCACAGGAGAACGATGCTTTCATCTGCTTCCATAAAGATTATAGTTTCTATGAGTTGCAATCATCTCAATAACAGTAGCCATAGAGAAATACATAAGTCATAAGTCATATAGAAATACATGTCATAGGGATCCCATCCACAGAAACAGAACTAAAGGTACAATATATAGTATAAGACTACGCAGGTGAGTGGGCTCTTATGGAATTCCCCTTCTGGTTACTAGCATTTTTACAGGACTGTAGTCAGATCTTCAGCTGAGAGTAAAATACTGCAGGAGGAACTGTAACATGGCTGAGGGGAGAGAAGGCAGGAGGCAGCCATGAGCTTAAGGAGAGCGAGATAATAACCAATGGACAGAATAACAGGCATGCATCCCATCATGTCCATGATAGAATCCATGAGACAGGACATGCTGTGATCTGGACCTTGTGTGAACACCACATGAAAACCTTGAGGGAACCTACTTTGGGTCACCTGTGTCATTACTGCGACCACCACGGCCAGCTGGAGCTGCTGTGGAGGCGTGCACGTGGGCGATGGCAATGGCAGAGGATGGGAGCGGGAGGAAACAAGTGGAGAGGGAGTGGAAACTGTCCAGCCCTGGCAGCCTGTCCCCATGACCGACAAATCCCTAAATCACATCCTTGGCCTCACCTGCCTGTATCCCACCGATGGTCTAGTGTTGCGGCAGTTTGGGCTTCAAGCCAGGAGCTGGAAATAATAAACAAAGGGAGAGATGGTTTCCCTAAACACAACACAAAGAAAAACAATAAAAAGCCCTATGAGATCACAGAAGGGAGGAAGTATATGGAACTATAAACAGTTGCATGTTACTCAATGATTTCATGGATGTATAGGGGCACATGCCTGTGACTGGAGAGCGTAACTTACATTTACAGTGAGTTACAGGGATATCCGAGCGCAGTGCGTGCCGCTTGCTTATCCATGATCACTTGTATACTTGCAGATTTCAAGATATTAGAGTAGGCAGGGTATGAAAATAGGATAGTACCGTCACACTCCCATATGTCTCCAATGCTTCTAGTGCCAGGAATCTTTTGATTAGTATTAATATCTTTGGCTAAAGACATTGTATATCTAGGCATCTATGTTAAAAATACAACCAACCTCTCCAAGGACTGTCTACACTCCTGCCCACTATTAATAAGCTATTTTTCCTCCACCAACTGCTTCCAAAGCTGAAGCTGGGCTGGGATGCCCAATTAATTGAAATCACAGTGTCAGTGCAAATCTGCAAATGTAGAGAAAGAGGAAACTAACTTTCCAAAGATCAACTGCGATGTTATACTGCGGGGGGAGGAGTCGAGGGCATTGTGTGTCAAGGAAGGATTAGTGTCCACCTCATGGTGACAGATTCTGAGATGGTACCGAATGCCAGTCCTATGTTGTCTGAGTCTGCTCTGTTTAGGAGAGTTGACCAGGCGAGGCTTCAGAAGTCCTCTGAAATAATTTCGTGCATTCATGTTGACTTGAAAGTGAGGCTGATTTGAAAATGGTAAGTTGTAATGTCTAAGTTTCTCTTTACAGTGTGCTTTCAATGATCATATCAGGGTCGGAGATTGTTAATAGCACTGCTGGTTTAAGACGGAATTCATGGAGCAACACAAAGTTTTGAAATAATCCTTTTTTCTCAAGGTCCTTCTTCATCCACTCTATTTGGAGCCCAACTCTTGATCTCCTTGAGACTTGATCCTCGTCTTTGCACCTTGATCCCAAGAGAGAGACAATCCTCCACTTGGGTCCTCTCCATTTCCCAGCCACTGAGCCCTGGACAAACACCCGACATTCCTCTTATGGCTCAAAATGTAGAAGAATCAGTAAGTGTTATATTTTATCAACTTGATTATTTGCCAACATTTTTATAATGAAATAAGAAGTATGGATATTTGTGTGGTCATGTTTTTGTTGTAGCTATTTAAACATTTTAGTGTCTTAAAGGGAGGAGTTTGAAATGAACCCCTGAGAGTTTCTCCTTGACTGAGGCAGAAAGCATGTTGGCTGCTTACACTTCCTTGTGTGGATGACTTCTAAGTACACCATTGTTTCCATCTTGGTCACTTGTTTATTTTAGGTCTCATGACAGATGAGTTCACCCAGGCCTTCAAATGCAGAATTTAAGGTTGTGCCAGTCTATAATTTTAAGCTTTCTTTGTTTATCGCCCTCTTCAGCGACTGAAGTTACCACCCTAATCTCTGGAAAATAACTGGAGACTATGTTTGTTTGGTAGCAAATTAGATGCTGATGTGCTATTTCTCCCTGAGTGTGACTGTGTGTATGCAATTTAATTATATTGAAACTGCACATTACGGTATCTACATAACTTTTTTTGATTCTATTCTATGAGATTCATTTCATATTTGGAAAAAGCAAGGAAAAGTGGTGACTGTCTTCTAAAGTGGAAATTTCAACCCCAAGTTATAGAGATGGAATGCATAGCTATAATATTTACATAAAGCATAAGCATGCCTGTGGTAATGGGAGAGCGGAGCGAAGAGAAGAGGTCTGCAGCACTCGCCTGTAATTGGGCTGCGGGAGTGGATGCTCGAAGGCTCCTATCCTCGGGCAAGAAGTAAACCATGATGAGGACTGCGGCTGAAAACCATTGGAAATGTGCAACAAGGTACCAGAGGCCCAAGCAGGTCTACTCTCTGGACTCCGCGGGTTTGATTTTCGGCATTTGGAAATCTATAGTCCTTTATAAATGGAACACAGTGGTCAATTTTCACAGGGGCTACGCTGGCACAATGCTACCCAGAGCTTAGTTTGGGAACAAAGTCATTAAAAATAACTGTGAGCCAAGAACTCAATCATAAATAGTGTGTCACAAAGGATCCAAAGTCATCCAAAGACAATAAATGATTTACTTCGGTGTATCTGAAATTTTGTATGAAGGTTGTCTGGCCCTGGGTGGGGCCAATTTCCAGGGAACCTCCGGTACTCTTTCCTCCTCTTCGCCCGTCCATCCTCCTTGCTTCCCTCATGCGTCACCACTCTGCACCCACCTGATGGCATGTCAGCCAGTCAGACAATGGGCCAGAGACTGAGAGCAAGTGTCAGCAGGAAAACCACCACGCGACCCTGAGGGCCCTCTCCTCGTCCACGTGGAGAGGAAACTCTTGGCTTCCTTGGTTATAACCCTTCTTTGTGTTCATTCACCCAATCCCTGCCTATGCTATTCTTAACCCGAGTGTTTTTTATCAGTATCAACATGATAAAGAGGGAGGGTGGGTTGGAAAGGGGGACTTGATTACAAGGATCTACATGTGGCCTCCTCCCTGGGGGACAGACAACAGAAAAGGGTGTGAAGGGAGATGTCAGATGGGGCAAGACATGACAAAATAATAATTTATAAATTATCAAGGGTTCATGAGGGAGGAGGAAGGGGGGAGGGTGGGGAAAATGAGGAGCTGATGCTAGGGGCTTAGATGGAAAGCAAATGTTTTGAGAATGGTGAGGGCAATGAATGTAAAAATGTGCTTTACACAATTGATGGATGTATGGATTGTGATAAGAGTTGCATAAGGCCCTAATAAAATGATTTTAAAAAAAAAAAGAATAAGATAGTAACTCTTTCACTGCCAGGGGCCAATTCTAACTCGTAGAGACACTGTAGGGCAGATAGCATTTCTCAGGCTGTGACTCTTTACAGATGCTTCATCTTTCTCCCTTGGAATGGCCAGTGGTTTCAAACTACAGACCTCATGGTTAGCGGCCCTACGTCTAAAGCACTGTGCCACCAAGACCCTTTATGCAAAGTGTTAGTGGTGGCTAATTTTTTGTATCAACTTGACTAAGCCATGATGCCTAGTTGTTTGGTCAAATATTTTTCTACATGTTGCTTTGAAAGTATTACACATGAGAAGTGTTGAAATCAACCGCCTTTTTGGAAGGCAGGTGAATCTCTGAACTGTGGGTGGGCCTCAGTCAATCAGTTGAAATCAAGGATAAAAACCTAAATTTTCTGAGTAAGAAGGATTCTATTTTCTGATTGTAAAGAGGTGAATTGCCAGTTTATAGGATATTTGCTGAACTACAGATTTGAACTTTCCAGACCCACAATCATGTCAGCTAAAACCTAAATAAACAATGATCTATCTATCTATCTTACTGAAATGCTTCTGTTTGCACCGACCCAGGCTAAGAGAATGACATTGTTTGGACACTAGTTATATAAAACTCATTTCAAATCCTCCAGGATTTGGTGCATTTCTAGAGATGTAGCTTCTTTTCTTTCTCAAAGTCTGTCTCTTCTTATATTGGTCTGTTGTACCAGGTATATAATTCAAATGTAATTTATGCAGCCTAATTTTCTGAGATTTCAAAATATATCTAGATGTTGCCTAATCACACACCTACAAAGCCATTAAGGATGTTGCTGAATTTATTAAGGATTCTTATTAGGGATTCTCTTCTTCCCTAGCTATTGAAAGTATAATTGCTGTCATATGAAAGGGGTAGCATGTTAATATTATAAATAGATGATCAGAAAAATACCAAGCTCATTGGGTGTTACTTTGAGGATTAAGGTACATGTGACTCAACCATAGCATTTTCAAATGCTTCATATACTTGTGAAAGTTGGGCACTGGTTATGGAATACTGAAGTAGATTTCTATGCAGTTGATTTCTCTTTCTACTGAAATACAGTGCTATGGGATGGGGGAAGAATATTGAAAGTACCATGAACTGCACAAACAACAAATAGATCAGTAAAACCAGAACGCTCCTTAGAGGAAGTGTGTGAACTTTTGCCTCAGGTACTTTGGACTTGTCAGAAGCGATCAGTCCCTGGAGAAGGGCATCAAGCTTGGCAAAACAGAGAGACGCCGAAAAAGAGGAAGGCCCTTCAGAGGATTGGCACAGCGGCTACAATGAGTTCAAGCACAGACACTAGAGGCGATCGTGAGGATGACGCAGGATGGGGCAGTGTTCTATTCTGTTGCACATGGGGTCACTATGGGTCAATGGCACTTAACAACAATAACCCAATGAACCTGTTTGTCCTCACAGTCGGCTTGCATAAGCAATGAGAGCGCTAGCAGTCAGTGTTGATGTCACTGTTGGCATAATTCTGTCCTATTATGTTAAACAAAAAGAGCCCTGGTGGCACAGTGGTCAAAATATTAGACTGTTAACCAAAAGGTCAGCAGTTCAAACCCATCAGTCACTCTCTCAGAGAAAGGATATGGCAGTCTGCTTCTTTAAATATCACATCCTTGGAAATACAACGGGACTATTCTCCTCTGACTCATGAGTCAAAATGTGCTTAACTGCAATGAGCTTGGGGGTTTTGTTGAATTTGTTGACTGTTTATTTAGCTTCGCAAACAAACGGAAAGCGGAATTAGTTTTGTTTCTGAGGTTGAGCCACTGAGGAGAATTGCACTCATAGAGGAGAGCTGACCCTAAGCTCAGCAATGCAAGTTCAACAGCTCCTTCTGGAGAGAGTGGAGGCTGGCTACACTCATAACGTGCACAGGCTCAGACACCCTATGCAGGGCATCTATGGAACACATTGCATTTCCTGGTGTCGGGACCTGGTAATAAGCAGAGCATGGCCTCCTCCATGGCGTCACAGATCTCCCAATTTAGGAAACACTAGTCTCTCTTTTTCTGTAGGATTTGCACGTGTCGCTCTCTCATTTCTTTCACATTTCTGCTCAATTCAAATGTTCCCAGAGAATCTTCATTTGCCAACCATATCTAAAATATTGCTCTATAATTTTCTAGCCCTTTATTTCAAACTACTTCTCTTCATAACTCTTTTCAGAGGAAGGGATCAAATATTCTTGACTATTGAGATGAATGTAATCCTCACAAAAGTCTTTTGAAGTAGATATTGACTTGGTCTCTATTTTCAAGGTATCTAGAGAGATTGAAGTAACTTGCCCATTTGAATTAAAATTATGCTGGGCCAGAGTAATTATTAACTACTATATATTGGGATGCACTTTTATTGACTGGTTAAAGTCTCTTCTTTCTTTCTTTTTCTAAATCATTTTATTGGGGCTCATACAACTCTTATCACAATCCATACATAAATCAATTGAATAAAGCACCCTTATACATTTGTTGCTCTCACCATTCTCTTCGCCTTCCACTTGGGTTCCTGGGATCAGCTCATTTTCCTTTTTTCCCTCCCCCTCCCTCCCCATTGCCCCCTCCCTCATGAACCCTTAATAATTTATAAATTATTATTTTATCTTATCTTACACTGTCCAATGTCTCCCTTCACCCATTTTCCTGCTGCCCATCCCCCAGAGAGGAGGTTATATGTAGATCACCGAGATCGGTTCCCCCTTTCTACACCCACTTCCCTCCCGGTATTGCCATTCTCACCGTTGGTCCTAAGGGGTTCATCTATCCTAGATTCCCTGTGTTTCCAGATCCCAACTGTACCGCTGTGCATCCTCTGGTGTAACCAGGTTTTGCAAGGTAGAATTGGGATCATGCTAGTTGGAGGGGAGGAAGCGTTTAAGAACTAGAGGAAGGTTGTGAGTTTCATTATTGCTACACTGAACCCTGAGTGACTCATCTCCTCCCCATTACCCCTCTGCAAGGGATGTCCAGTTGTCTATAGATGGGCATTGGGTCCCCATCACGCACTCCCCTCATTCACGATGATATGATTTTTCCCCCCTGCCTTTGTTGCTTGGAACCTGGTCCCCTCGGCCCTTCATGATCACACATGCTGGTGTGCGGCTTCCATGTGGGCTTTGTTGCTTCTGGGCTAGATGGAAGCTTGTTTACTTTCAAGCCTTTAAGTCCCCAGATGCTATATCTCTCAATAGCAAGGCACCATCAGCCTTCTTCACCACACTTACTTATGTACACATTCGTCTTCAGCGTTTGTGTGGGGAAGGTGATCACAGAATGATGGCTTTTATTCTTTGGTGTCTGCTACCTGATCCTTTCAACACCTCGTGTTCACTTAGGCTTGCGTACTTCTTTTCTGTGGGCTTTGTTGCTTCTGAGCTAGATGGCCTTTAAGACCCCAGATGCTATATCTTTTTGATGGCTGGGCACAATCAGCTTTCTTCACTACGTTTGCTTATGCACAATTCTGTCTTAATTGATCATGTCGGGAAGGTGGGTATCATGGAATGACTGTTTAGCTGGGCAAAGTGCTATTGTATTGAGGGAGTGTGCACGAGGAGGCCCAGTGTCCACCTGCTACCCTACTACTGAACCTATAAATATATACACCTAGGTCTATTTCCCCCATAACCATAAATATATTTACATATGTACATGTCTGTATTTAGGCTTCTATGTCTGCCCTTTGCTTCCTACTCCTTTCCTTTATTTCCTTACACTTTTCTCTTGTCCCACTACCATGTTCATCCTTCATTCAGGTTTTAGTAATTCCTCTCAGTTACCTTGCCCTTGGTCACTCCCTACCAGTCCTCCCATCCCCTCCCTCCACTGGTTTTGAACCACTCATTGTTCCCTTGTCCCTGGGTTGGCCAACACCTCCTCCCTTCCCCTACCTCCCACACGCTCATGTCCCTCTGGGACCGTTGGTCCCGTTATTTTCTTCTCACATTGTTTGTCCAGCCTGTCTTATCTAGGTGGGCCTGCAGATATAGTAATATGTGCATAAAATTGTGGATGGCTTTGACAGCACCCAAGTGGCACATAGGAACATGGCGTCGACAGACAAACAAAAAAGGCACTCACATACAAAATTTAAAAGAAGAGAAATAAAAGAAAAAAACAAAACAAAAAGACAGCAAAAAAAAAAAAAAACCACAACCCAACCCAACAACCTGTTAGTAGTTCAAGGTCTGCTTGTTGACCTTTAGGAGTGTTTTCTGGATGAGTCTGATGCGGTGCCACGTCCTGGCCCCAAAGTCCATCCTTTATACTCCCTCGGGACCTCCTTGCCCTGCTTCCCCCACCACTCCATTGCACGCCCCTACAAAGTCTCTTCTTTCATGCTCAAAACAAGGACTTGGAAGAACAGAGATGGGTAGACAGTAAAATATTGCTGATAATGAAATGTCCAGAAACATGACAAGTTATTAGGGATGTCAGCATGAAAAATGGTGTGTTCTTCTAAGCTATCAGCTAGCACTTGAAAGTACCTTCTTTTATGAGGTCAAGATGGTTTTATTTTAAGATCTGTGCTTACTAGAAAAATTGATTGCCATGTGAAAGAGGAAATAGTTCATTCTCCATAATCTATGACAGAAAATGAAGAGGAAATATGTGTTATATCTACAGAACAGTGGTCATGTAATTCACTGGGCAGTCAGGGCATTAAAGTAGAGGTAAGCTTTGATATCTTTGAAAGACTTCACATAATTCCTTGATTTTTTTTCCTTTTCTTATCTTGCAGGTCCTTGGTCTGGCGACCCACTGTGTCCCTGCATTTGACAGTCACCTAATAGAACTGGCAATCCTTTTCCCGATGACAGTAGAACACTCAGAGGAACTGAAGACTGGGCAATTGGACACAGAGCTCCTTCTGCTGACTCCGCAGTGGGCCTGAAACTGCTCTGAACCAATCGCATTCCCTCTAGCTGCTGACAAGTCCATTTCAACACATGGTGATCCCCCGCTCCCCAACTACCTTGACCCGAATTCTACCTTGCAAGTCTGGATAGATCAGAGGATGTACACTGGTTCAGATAGGAGCTGGAGGCTCAGGGAATCCAGGGCGGATGATACCTTAAGGACCAGGGGTGTGAGGGGCGATACTGGGAGGGTAGAGGGTGAGTGGGTTGAAAAGAGGGAACTGATTACAAGGATCTACATGTGACCTCCTCCCTGGGGGATGGACAACAGAAAAGGGGGTGAAGGGAGACGCCAGACAGGGCAAGATATGGCAAAATAATAATTTATAAATTATCAAGGGTTCCTGAGGGAGGGGGGAGCGGGGATGGATGGGAGAAAAGAGGAACTGATACCAAGGGCTTAAGTGGAGAGCAAATGCTTTGAAAATGATGAGGGTAAAACATGTCCAGATGTGCTTTATACAATTGATGTATGTATGGATTGTGATAAGAGTTGTATGAGTCCCAATTGATGTATGTATATGTATGAACTGTGAAAAGAATTGTATGAGCCCCAATAAATTGTTAAAAAAAATAAAAAAATAAAATGTAATCTCTAGAGGAAAAAAGAGTTGTATGAGTCCCTAGTAAAATGTTTAAAATATAAATAAAATAAAAATACAAACTTTATTTCTAAAAAAATGATTGAAATGTCACAGTAAAGAAATTTGAAGTGACCATTGATTCTATTTCACTATAGAATGAAGACTAGCACAAATGTTACTATTAAGAAATCAGTTAAAATATCAATATAATTGAGTAAGTATACATTGGTATAATTTAGCATGTACAATGTAGTAAGTAGACAAAAGTTCAAAGTAGATATGATGATCCTTTCTTAGCAAATCAGAGAATATAGATAGTTATATTTATCAGTACAAAGGTGATTCTAGTGAAGTATTTGTAAAGCTATAGAAAATCTAAAAGAATGCCTGAAGAAATCAGTGATATTAATAACTTTAAATAGGCTAAACTCACAAGTAACAAAAGGGAAATCTAACTGAATTATAAAACAGAATGGCAGCCTGACTTAAAAACTCTCACTCACTGCAGTCAAGTCGATTCCAACTCATGGTGACCCGCCAGGACAGAGGAAAGCTGTACTTCTGAGTTTCCGGGACTGTAAATCTGTATGAAAGTAGAACACCTCATCTTTATGTAGAAGAGTGGCTGATGGTTCCAAACAGCTCACGTGAGTGAAGCAGCCCAATTGTCATAAGAGCTCCTATTAGCTTAAAATAAAAGAGCAGGAAAGTTATGCCACCAGATTGTAGTAGTTACATAAGTTCGTGTCAACTTGAAAATATATAAAAGTGTAGGGGAGGTAATCAAGCTGTCGATCGGGGATCAGGTCACAGGCTGATGGCAACTCCTTGTGGGTGTGGCCTTCTCATCAGGAGGGCCCTGGGAGCCTCCCCCTTTCTCTCTCTGTCTGTGTCTTCCTGCTTGCTGATCCTGGTTGCTGCCAAAAACACTGCCATTGGATCCACATGACTTTGCATCCAAATATCAGTCATCTTCTTGCATTCTGTCTCATTACATGTGACTGTGTGAGTCTGAAGCGAGACCATGGACTAGTATCAGACTTATGGACTTGAATTGGACTGGGATGGGATCTTTTCTTAATATATACTTCTTGATATAAAGCTCTTTCTTCCACATATATGAGTGTGTCTGGATTTGTGTCTCTAGTCAACCCAGCCTAACACACAGATTCTAACAAAAGTAAAACCTGGTGTCCCATCTGGACCTCAGAGATGATGTTAACATGGAAGAAATAGGGGAAGATTTGAGAGAACTTTCTTGTCCTGCTCTCCTTAAAGAAATGTATCCGGATTGTTTCATTAGAGAATTCCAGCAGGTTTCCAAAGAACAGGGATTCAACTCAAAGGCAATAAGGGTTTTGAGTTTAGCTAAGGAACAGAGTCAATGTGCTATAATAACTAGTCCCCAGAATAGGCGCAATATGTGATATGTTTGTTGGGAGAAAAACTTGGCATTTTACTTATAAAAACTTAACCATTTACAACTCAGTGGAGCACAGCTCTTCTCTGACACAATGGGTCTCTGCACGTCAGAGTTAACTGGATGACAACTGTTTGTTATTGTTGATTTGTTCTTTTTGTTTTGTTGTGGTACATGGTAAGGCAGCCACTCAAGAGTAATTTTCACTAGATAAGGATTTGAAAAAAAATTCATTCTGAAGGAAAACATGTCATCTTTCAAAGGTTGAGAAATCACTGTTTCTGTTGGGTTGTTGTTTTAATTCAATTCATTGGCATCAAATTGATTCCCATTCATAGCAACATTGGGAAGAATAGCATTGCACATTTGAGTTCCTGAAACTTAAATCTTTGTCAGAGCAAATCTCCTTTCCCACATGGAGCAGGGCCTTATGGTTAGTAGCTCAAAGCAGAACTCATGCCGAACCCATCGTAGCCTGGATTTAATTGACAAAACCATCTCTAATAAGGCAGCCAGGAACAGAACTGATGGTCTGGGTGAGCCAATCTCTGATTACTTCTTAGGCCCCAACAAGTAGAGACAATCTCCGTAGAGGCAATACACAGAGCAAGTGGATGTGGACATTGGGACCACGCAGTTCTGGTACATTCAGGGGCACTGCATGCTATGAAGATAGGCAGAGGGAAGTTTACCATGAAGCTAGCAGAACATAAATGTTAGGAATCGTCTCATACTCGAGTCCCAGAGTGGTGCAAATGGTTAGCATGCTTGGCTGCTAACTGAAAAGATGACAATTCCAGGCCACTCAAAACTCTTGGAAAGAGAGTCCTGGCCATCCACACCTGAAAACACAGGCACTGGAAGCCCATGGTGCACAACTCCACTCTGACACCTATGGGGTCGCTGTGAGTCCAACTCTCCACTGGGCTAGCTGTGGCTTTCCCTGGCAGGGTTCCTGGATGTGCAGAGAAGATGGTGGAAAGTCAGAATCCCCTTGGAGATGGGCCATGGAAATTTAGATTACAACGAGTGAGCATCCTGTAGAAACACAGTTTCCCAAATTGGGTTTCAAAAGAAAGGCACCCAAGCTACCTGCAACATTTGATGCTTTTCTTCCTTTAACAAACATCCAACTTTGTATTTAGTTATGTACTGAATAGTCTTGATTTTGTAAGTTTTGTTGAAAGAGATGCTCACATTTTATAAGAATCCCACTCAAAACCACGGGTGTGCTGACCCTATAGGACTGAGGAGAGCAGCTCCAGAGGGTTTTGGAAACCAGAAACCTCTGTGGAAGTAGACTGCTTGACCTCTCTTCCGTGGAGCAGTTAGTGGATTTGAATGGCTGACCTGGTGGTGAGCAGTCCAATACAACCATTGTGCCACCAGGCTCCTTATGGAAGATTCGGTTTCCACCCAGTCCTAGAGTTGCTCCTGCGTGCGAGCAGAGCCTATACTTTGCTAATGCCAGAAACTTAGTTTAGGGACCCCACCCCTCTCCAGCTCTTTCCCCAAGCCGAAACAGGAAGCTTTCACACAGCAGGTACACCGACAACACCCATTTGCAATGGGATCCATGATTTGCTGCCCTTGGACCACAAGGGATGTCCTATGCACTGTTTCAGGATCACCAAGGTTGTTGTTGTTGTTGTTGTTGTTGTTGTTGTTAGGTACTGGCAAGATGGCTATGCACATCAGAATGAAATACTATCCAGCCTGCACCATTGCACAATTGTTCCAATATTGGAAGCCATTGCTTTAGCCACTATGTTGGTCTAGCTCATTAAACACCTCCTCTTTTTCATTGCACCTCTACTTTACCAAGCATGATGCCCTTCTCCAGGACTTAATTTTCCTGATAATATGTCAAAAGAATGTAAGATAAAGTCTTGCAATCCTTGCCTCTAAGCTGCACACACTCTGACCATACTTATTTCAAGACAGATATGTCTTTTTGGCCGCCATGATATTTTCAATATTCTTCTCCAACAGAACAGTACAAATGCGTGGATTCTTCTTTGATCTTCCATATTCAATGTCCAAATTTCACGTGGATATGAGACAATTAAAAATACCATGGCTTAGGTAAGGGTACTTTAGTCCTCAAAGGAACATCCTTGCTTTTCAATGCTCTCACGAAGTCTTTTGCAGAAGATTTACCCAGTGCAGCTCATCTTTTGATCTCTTGACTGCTGCTTCCATGATCATTGATCGTGAATCCAAGCAAGAAAAAAACTCCGTGACATCAATCTTTTCTCCATTTATCACGATATGACCTATTGGTCCACTTGTGAAGATTTTTGTTCATTTTACATTGAATCATAATCCATACTGTAGGCTGTAATCCTGATCTCCATCAGCATGTGCTTCAAGTCCTCTTGACTCTCAGCAAGTAAGTGTGGGTTATCTGCATCATTCAGGTTGTTAATAAGCCTTCTTCCAATCCTGATGCCACATTCTTCTTCATATAATCCAGATTCTCTGATGATTTGTCCTATATAGAGTTTGAATAAATCTGGTGAAAGCATACAACCCTGATACACATCATTTCTGATTTTACCCATGCATTATTTCCTGGTTTTGTTTGCACAATAGCCTTTTGATTCATGTACAAGTCCCTCATGAGCACAATCAAGTGTTCTGGAAGTCTCATTCTCCTCAACCCTATTCATAATTCATTATCAGCTACACAATCAACTATCTAGGCAGAGTTGATAATGCTCAAGTAAACATTTTTTCTGGCACTCTCTGCTTTCAGCCAACATCATCTGACATCAGCAATGATATCCCTTGTTCCACATCCATCAGCAGCACATCTGTGAGATCTCTGAGACGAGCTGAAATTTCAGCTTTATTGGCGAGTAGCTCAGAAAAGTTCAAACCACACAATTTTCTTGTTGTTGTTGTTGGATTTTACCAAGCAGACCAGGCCTTCTGCGGATTTGAACAGATGAGAAGAGCACATTGAGACACTGAATTCAGGAATGACTTTGTATCCTGGACTGTTGACCATTGCCCATAGTAGAACTCGCAGAACCTATTAAGCATGTTAAATTGAATCAATTAGCCCCAATTCTTCTTCTCAGCTTACCAAAGACACATATGGAAGGAAAAATAGGCTTAATGGGATTTCCAAACATCCCAGAAACCACTTTTTCATATTAATTCCCTGGGCTAACCCCCCCCATCCCATTTCATACCATTTGTTTTTCTTTAAATGTCTCATGTTTCCTTAACCAGGAAAAGTAATCATGCTTTTGTGATGATTATTCCAGTTCTTGTCTACCTTTCAAGCCTAGGGACATACAGATATAAAAAGTGCACCAGCTTACTCGCATTTCTTAGCTCTCCGGTACCATAGCATGCAAGCTTGTGAACATTTAATTAGTTCAAGTGAAGTAAAATATTCGAGAGAGAAGAAAAACGCATACAATTCTAATTCAATCATTATTTTATGACAGCGTCCCTGATGTAAAAATATAATCATGGCAAGGCTTTCAATTATTGAAGAGTTAATTATAAACAGGGTATTGATTATTTCTGGTTGTCCTTTAACTTCATCTTTCAAAGTGGACATGGTCTAAATAATAGAAAGTTTTGAGAAGATATATACTTGGTTACTTATTTTAATTGATTCACCAGGGGCTGAAAAATTGGAAAAAGAATAACTTTACTGGTAGTTTTATTTTGTTAAGAGTTGTTGAAGAATTTTTGAGAATCATATTCTCCACACTTCACATTTTTCACCCCATGGCTCTCACTTTTCAAGTGGGGAACTTCTGCTCCCCTTGAGCAGTGACTGACAAAGCAGACAATTCCCTCAAACTTTACCTCTTAAATTACACTACATGAAGCCAAAGTCTCATCACTCCATTCCTCTTGTCACCAGCCAGCAGGAGAGAAATCAGTGCCAGCGGTGGTTGATAGAGAAGCACATGGAATGGGTTTCATGTTCCTTCCTTCCTAGTGGAACCTAAAAGACCTAGGAAGGAGCTGTAATTACATGACACTTGGTCATATGTTATTGAGGACTTGACTATTTATTTCCCCACAATTCCAGAGACATTTACAAATAATTCTAAGTAGTTAGATAAAATTTTATATTGATACCACTTGTGTGACGCTGTGATGCAGAAAGCTTTGCCTCCACTATTTCAAATGCACACAGGGTCACCCAAAGGGACCAGGCTTCAATGGGACTTCCAGACTAAAACAGAGAAACAGAGAAGGGCTCAGCTCCCCGCTTGGGAGGAAGGAGGCATGGAAAACCTTATGCATAGCATTGAACTGTTGTCAGAGACTGAGGGCCTACTAACTGGAAGCAGAACGCTACCAGAGACGGCGCCAGAGGCTGGGCCTCTCGGGTTGGAGGGCACTTGAAAAGTGACTGAGGAGGCGCAGGTTTCTCAGAGCGGAGTCGACCACGGTGATGTGAGTAGCTTACAGCCTGTGAGAGTGGAACCCATAGGTCTTCATTTGCTGACTGACTCGGCATGGCTCCACGTAAGGAGAAACTGCTACAACCAGCTGCTAATGAGGGGAACTTGGAACGTGCAAACTGAATCAAAGAATATTGGAAGTAGTCAAAAATGAAATAGAACACACAAATATCTACCTACTAGTCATTACTGAAATGAAAGAGAATGTTATTAGCCACTTTGAATCAGAAAATCATATGATTTAACTATGTTGGGAATAACAGTCAAGAGAAATGGCATGACATTCATTGTCAAAGAGGATATTGCAAAAGCAATCAGGAAGCACAATACTGTCTGTGATAAGATTATATCTATCTGCCACTCAGCACACTCAATCAACACTACTATTCTTCAAAGTTACACACCAATGAAAAAAGCTAGTAATGAAGAAATGGAAGAATTCTACCAATGACTTCTATCTGAAATTGATAAAATATGCAAACGAAATGCATTTGTAATTATTGGTGATTAGAATGCAAAAATCGGACCAAAGAGGAGAAACTGTGGTTGGAAATACAGACTCGGTGATAGAAATGAAGCTGGAGATCTCATGATAGAATTGTGGAGCACCAATGCTTCTATATCACAAATAACTTTTTCAACAACACAAAAGGTGACTACAGACTTGGATTTCCTAGATGGAATACACAGAAATGAAAGTGACTACATCATTGGGATATAAAGAAGCTCAATAGCAGTAGCTCAAGCCAGGGCCCAGGCTAACTGTGGAACACATCGTCAATTGTTTATATGTGAGTTTAGATAACACTGAGGAAACTTAAAACAAGTCCACAAGGGCCAAGGAAAAACCTAAAATCTATCTTTCAAGAATAGCACAAGAACAGATTTGATGCATTGAACATGTGTGACAAAATCTGATGGGTTGTGTGAGGACATCAAGAACATTCGTGAAAAAAGAAAAGGTCATTAAAAAGACAAGAAAAAAAGAAACGATCAAAGTGAATGCAGAAGAGACTGGAACCTGCTCTTTATCAATCACTGAGGGGCTAAGGAAACGGAAGGAATGATGAGATTTAAGAGCAGAACAGAAAATTTTGAAGAGCAGCTCAAGAAAACAAAGCCAACATTTTATTTTATTTCAATAAAATGTGCAAAGATCCAAAATTAGAAAACAAAAGTGAAAAACATGCTCAGTGGATTTGAAACCGAAAGAACTAAAAAAATCCAATCTTCCAGCTGCAATCTTCAAAGATTCTACGGACTGAATATTAAAGGATGCATATAACATAAAAAGAAGATGGAGAGAGTACACAGAATCACTATACCAAAAAAGTTGGTTGACAGTCCACCCTTTCAGGAGGTAGCACATAAGCAAGAATCAGTGGTGCTGAAGGAAGGAGTTCAAGCTGCACTGAAAACATTATCCTAAAACAAGTTTCAAGGGCTTGATGGAATACCAATTGAAATGTTTCAACAAGACGAGGAAACACTTGAAGCACTCGCCAGTCTATGCCAGGAAACGTAGAAGACAGCAACTTGGCCAACAGACAAAAAGAGATCCATATTTGCACCCATTCCAAAGAAAGGTGATCCAACAGAAAGCTCCAAATACAGAAGAATATCAGGGATAACACATGTCATTAAAAGTATGCTGAAGGTTATTCCACAATGGCTGTAGCAGCATATTGAAAGGGAGCTGCCGGAAGTTCAGGACAGGTTCAGAAGAGGATGTGGAACCGGAGATGACATTGGTGATGATGTGCTGATGAATCTTGCCTCAAAGCAGATAATCCTGGAAAGGTGTTTGCTGGTGGTTCATTGACTACGTCAAGGCCTTTAACTGTGTGGATAACAAACTGAATAGCATTGAGAAGAATGGGAATTCCAGAACACTTCATTGTGTTCATGCAGAACTTGTACATGGATCAAGGCAGGCCTTTGTGAGCGTAGCACAAGGAATACTGCATTTAAAGTCAGAAAACGTGTGCATCAGTGCTGTCTCCTCGCAGCAAATTCATGCATACTGTACACTGAGAACGTCATCAGAGAAGCTGGCTTATGGAAAGTATATGGATCGGGTTTGGCACAAGGTTTAATAAATACCTGTCAGAGATCTGAATGGCCAATAAACCTATGAGAAAATGTTGCCGATCATAAGCCATAAGAGAAATGCAAATTAAAACAACTCTGAGATACCACTTAACACCCTCAAAGATAGCCCAATTCAGTTCCACTCTCTGCCACACCTAATTCCAGGAAGGGGGTCAGTTTGGATCTGGTTGGGCAGTTGTACGAGCCCCCAATAAAATTATTTTTTTTTAAAGAGCCAATGCAAAAAATCAGGAAGTAACAAGTGTTGGAGGGGCTGTAGGGAAACAGGAACCCTCATCTACTGCTGTTGGACTTGAAGGTATGTACAGCCATTATGGAAATCGATGACAATATCTAAAACAGATGGAAATCGAGCTACCATACAACTCAGCAATCCCCCTACTGGGCATATACCCAGAAGAGGCAAGAAACAAGCCATGGCCAGACATCTGTGCTCCATGTTCATCGCGGCACAGTTCACAATCGCAAGGAGTTGGAAACAACCCAAAGTTCCATCCACGGATGAATGGATCAAAAAACTGGGGATGGATTGAGACAGTGGCTACAACAATGGACTCAGCATGGGAACAATTGTGAGGATGGCGAAAGACCGAGCAGAGCAGGGCGTAGTGCTGTTGTCACAGGGTGGCTATGGGTTGGGACTTACTGGATGACACCTAACAACAACATAATTTCAGATTTTCACAAACACCCATGCAATAGAGTAATATTGATAACAAATAGCATAGTATATATAAAAGCAGATGACTCATTTCCCTGTCATATGAATTATGTCCAAATATAATTCTTAAACATAAAGTTCAAGTATAACTGGCTTTTGCTTTTGTTGTTGTTTATACTGACTAACCCTTTTGTTTTCCCCACTTAGTGCTCATATTATCATCAACCCAGTCGTTCAGTTCAAATATCTAGGAGTCGATGCTTCACAACTAACATTATCAGCCAACTCTGTTGGCTTCACCTTCAAAAATGACCCACAAATGACAATTCCTCATCACCTCCAAGTTGCCCTAGTCCAATTGCCTAACCTGGCTCCTGTACTGCTACAGCAGCCTTCTTAATTTCTAATTTGCTCTGGCATTCCACCCCCCCCCCCCATGTTTAACTCCCTATTACCACCGCTAGGGCATTAACTGTTAGCTCCTTTTTTTCTGACAATTTCAATGTTCTGTCACTCCTGTTGCACCTCTTATATTCTGTTACCTACAGACTGACAGCGCCCCCTGCCCTTTTTAATTTGTATTGGATCAGACTTAGAGTCCACATCTACAACTCAGCTCTACTCCCACCAGAGATTAAGATACCTACAGTATATCAAAACCTAATCTAAAATTTATTCTCCGTTTCTTTTCCTTCTCCTTCCATAACCTATGCCACAAAAGCCTCCACAATTATAGTACCCCAAATCAATTCTATCTTACTGATAGTTTACCTTGATCGCACACTGAAATGTATCACTTAGAAAGTGCGATGCTGGCTACATAACAAATTCCAATCATCTATTCTCTCGCAAACACAAAATAGAACAAATGCCAAGCCCGCTACTGTCAAGTTGATTGTGACTTAAGCTGACCCTACGTGTTGCTGAGCAGACTGCTGAGCAGACTGCTGCTACGTGTTGCTGAGCAGACTGATGGCTGTAAACCCTCCAGAAATGGATCATCAGCATTTTCTTCCCCACGCCCACTGGGTTGGCTTAAGTCACCAGCATGTAAGTAAATGATTGTGAAGCACAAACTTTTTATGCCCCCCGTGGCCATTCTGGGTGGCAATCCCTTCTCTTTTCAGGCTCTGACTCGTGTCACCGTTCCTCTTCTCGGATTCCGTTAGGCATCCGAGTTTCTGTATGCTTGCTTTCAAATCTGTGTACAGCTGACATTCTTTCCAGCCCCTCCAGCCCTTTATGAAGGTGTTTATTTCCTGTCCACTTCATAGTCCATGATGCACATTTCAACGTTTATTTAGATAAGAGCTGAGTTACTTGGCTAGGGAGAACTGGGATTTTAGGTCAATAAAGCCATCTGTCTTCTTGTTCTTGATAGCAGATTCATGCTGCAGGAAATCATGCATTCATGTAGATTGAAGCCATTACAATACAAGAATTTCCTCCACTGGAATCTGATTAGCTACTTTTACCATTACTCCCAGTGATTATTCCAAGCTTTCAGTATTACTCTCAAAACCGCTATCTCCTAATTTATTTACCATCAAGCAGTTAATTTTGTCTTTCATAAAATGAACCAATTGTTGTGAGTCAAGTCCAAGTCATAACATCTCGGTCAGAGAGAAGGAAAGTGGCCCATTGAGTTTTCATGGCTGTGAACTCCATGGCAAGGGACTGCACATCTTTCTTGCAGAAAGAAAATGGTTATCTTTAATTCATTCAACACACAGTTATTAAGCATCTACTCGTTTCTGGGCAATGTTCGAGGTACTCTGGATATATATCGCCAAATAAGCCCAGAAAGTCACTCTTCTTATCTCTAAATTTCTATTGTCTATCTGTATCATACTCAGAAAATACTCAGCAATTGTTTTTATGTGCTTGCTCTTTTACAGGTATTGATTGTTCTTAGTGAAAGAAATAGAACAATGAAGGGAAGAAAGTAGATAGCCCCTATAAAGTTGCAACTTTCCCTCATAAATTTTTATTGTAATGAGAAATTGGCAAGAAATGTAATAATATAAATTAATTAATTTATGTCAAGTGAAGAGGGTAACAAAGGATAGGATGTGATGTAAATAAAGTTCTTTTTCAAGAAAGTCTAAAAATTTTGCACAAAGCACATATGGCTTGAAAACAAAATAACTCAACTCCGGAATTCAAACTCTTAAAGAGGGTAAATTGGATCATAAGAAGCATTTGAAAAATTGGAGGGCATATTGAACCATCTCTCTTCCATGGTTTGCCTTCTCTATAAGGCCAATTTTGAATACAAACAAAATTTTAAATATTCTAGACTAGAAGTAGCCAGATTAACAAATATTCTGAAAGTTTTAGGTCTACATAAATTAAATTTTTTGATTCCTAAATTAACATTGGTCTTGCACACATTTCTCAAGCCTCCCCCACCTGGCCATCTGCACCTCCTGCTCCAGCTTTCTAAGCCACCAAGCTAGGGAACACAACCATATGTCTTCATCAAGTATACAAGGTTGTCTTACAGATTTCCATGAATTTAACATAAAAAGAAAGAAATTTAAGGAACTGGACTTAATATGTTTTGCCCTACACCCACTCAACAGTTTCTTCACTGAATTCCCCAACCATATGTTTATTCATTGCTGTACTATTATTCCACTTAAAAATGATTTTTCCTTATTGTACATGTACTTATAATTCTAAAAATCTGTTGTTCCAAACATAATTCTCTATTGGTAATACAATTATGTAGCAGAATTATGTTGAAATTTGATTCTTTGGAATCCATTTGAACTTTTCTAACAGTGCCTAGTTTCCCTGTGTGTGCGAAGCTTGTATTGAAGTTGTCTCAAATGGCCACAACACCAGTGGACCCTGGTAAATACAAGCAACAATTGTTATTTGAGAGCAGTAATATGATCCAAATATTTCCAATAAAATCCAGGACTCTTTTACTTGGACTGCTAGAAAAGAATGCAAAGCTCCCTCTTGTCTTGAGACACAGATGTGAGAGGTTGAAGCTATTGCAGCCATATGACTATCAGGAGGTAAAAGCACCGACCAGAATGGGGATAAGAAGTCCAGAGATAAAATAAAGTTCTAATACCATTTATTTTCTACAGATATATACATTGAACCAGACTAACCAATTATTGATTATGAAAAACAATAAAGTTAACTTTTATTTATGTGGTTTGTCATTTTCATAGATAATGAGTTTGTTGAAAACTTATGGATTTTTATCAAATAGAGAGGATAAGAAACGGAAAATATCAGTAGCGTTCTGTCTTAGGCTGGATTATCTAGAGAATCACAACCAGCAAGATATGTGTGTGCATGTATGTGTACATATGTATATGTGTATGAATATGATGAAAATGATTTACATAGTTTTGGAAAGAGACAAGTCTAAATCTGAACAGGTTCCAGGTCTACAACTTTGATGTTGGGCTTCTGACTCACCTAGTTGTGAGGACTGATGATTTGAAAGAAGCTTCCAAGGTAGTGGCTCCAGAAGATGATGAATCCAAGGTCAGCAGGTTAGATGAAGGGTCACGGATAACCCCCAAGTCAGACAGGTGATATGACAGAGAGTGCCTCAAATCCAAAGAACCAGAGGTTGATGAGCTAAATATAGGAATTAGACCTGACAAAAAGCAAAGCAAGGTTTTTACTACATCATCCAATTGTATTAGAAGGCTACCGCAACCCTGAAGAAACAGTCTTTCAATAGTATCAGGACTATGGCCTAAGAAACAGTGCTGCATTACACCCTAATCTCATCCCATTATGGAGGCTTAAAACTGATTACTGTGATTACATTGTGTTACAGTCAAACCACAGAGAATCCTGGCCCAGCCAAATTGACATAAAACCTTACATTTCTCTAGCTCTTCCATTTTTATCCTCCCTCCCCACTATCATGACACCAGTTTTACTTTACGAACCCGGCTAGACTGGAGCACGTACACTGGTACAATTAAGACCTCTCCACACATGGAATCCAGGACAGATTAACCACCTCCCTGGCCCGCGCACACACACAGGAATAGCAATGGGAGTAGGAACACCATAAGGGTAGGGAAGGTGGAGGGGAAAGTGGGAGTCAAATTCAAGGATCAATTGCATGAGGGGGAGTGCAAACAACCAATAGAATAAGGGGGACTGCAGAATGGAGCCCCAAAGCCCCTCTATAGACAATTGGACATCCCGTTATAGAATGGTCGCCAGGAGGAGATGAGTCAGTCAGGGTGCAGTGTAGCACTGATAAAACATACAACTTTCTTCTAGTTCTTTAATGCTTCCCTCCCACTTCCATGACCCCAATTCTACCTTACAAATCTGGCTACACCAGAGCATGTACATGGTTATAGATAAGAGCTAGAAACACAGGGAATCCAGGACAGATAAGCCCTCAGGACCAATATTGAGAATAGCCATACTAAGAGGGTAGGGGGAAGATAAAGGGAGAAAGGGGAAACTGATCATCCATAACCCCCTCCCAGGGGGATGGACAACAGAAAAGTGGGTGAAGGGAGACATTGGTCAGTGTAAGGCATGAAAAAAATTATGAATTATCAAGGGTTCATGAAGGAAGAAGGGTAGTCAGGGAGAGGGAGGGAGGGGCAAAAATGAAAAGCTGATAACAAGGGCTCAGGGAGAAAGAAAATGTTTTCAGAATGATGATGTCAACAAATGTACAAATGTACTTGACACAATGGATGGATGGATGGATTGTGATAAGAGTTGTACGAGCCCCCAATAAAATGACTAAAAATACAAACTACAAGTGATGGTACCTTGGGGGACTTTTAATAGATGGTTTGAAACAAAATGTTGAAGAATTGTTGAATGTGCCTCGCCGCGTAGTTACGATGCTGCTTGGAAGCCGGAGCCGTACCTCCCGCGTGGCTACTCTGGCCAGCTGAGCCCCTCCGATGAGAGCTGCCCTCAGGCCTGCCCCAGCTGCCCACCCACCAGCTGCAGCCCCACCAACTGCGATCAGCTCACCCGCTGCTGTGCCCGACAACCCGCTCTGATGGCCCAGATGGAGACCATGACAGCCGGTGTGGCTGTGGGCTCTACTGTTGGCACACGCTGGACCATACCAACCACTGAAGGCTTCGGCAGGGGAAGCGGCGCTGAGCCCACCAGGCTTGACATCACTTACCAGGAGCCTCAGGGAGCCCAGAGGTGAACCAGCAACAGCACTATGAGATGAAGCAGTTTTTGGAATGTGCCCAGAACCAGGGCGACCTCAAGCTCTGGGAGGGTTTCAGTGAGGTGCTGAAGCAGTGCAAATTTGCAAACGGATTGGCCTAATCAGATTCAGATCGAGGAACAAGGAAATTCATCTCTCATGACCAAGTTAATTTAGCATAAATCCATAACTGATAGTAGCTGTGTGTGTGTGTGTGTGTGTGTGTGGAGGGGGGGCTCAGATGCTTACCAGCATCCTCCCTGAGGGCGATCAGTTGCCAGACTGCAGTTGGCCCCACTCCCTGCTGTTAAGGACAATGGACGCCTGCAGTCATTCATTTGGTTCCTGCTGGTGGAGTTCACAAAGGTACGGAAGCCTGCGTTAGCACTAGAGGTCTCTCTCCCCCTCTTTCCTCAGCTCCCTCTTCCCTATTTCCCTTTCCCCTTGTCCTCTTTCCCTTCCCCCTCTCTCCACATGTACTACCAAGCGGAACTGAGGTGAGCAATGCTAAAATGAAATGTGTCTGACCCCATTATTGCAAGATCTCTTCTATCTCTCATGCTCTCGATGACTTTAATATTATATATCAACCGTACAATTGTGCTTACTGAACCGTTTTTTAGTGGTGGGGGCTGGCTCTCCCCAATTCACACCACAAGTAGCCATGTAATGTGTACAAGTTAAACGTCTGTTCCATCACTAATCACTTCCTTGCTTTCAGAATCTCCTTGGAAAAAGGCATTCTTCTGTATTGAGATGATGTCACATGTTTGGGGCTGGGTTTGTTTGGCTCCCTTAATCTAGCTGTTGTGATATATAATTATTTGAATTAACAAAAATTATTTTCTTCCAAGATTCCTGGAAGCATCCTTTTAAGCAAAAAAAAAAAAAAAAAGAATTGTTGAATGTAGAACCAATTATCTGCTTTGTAAAGCTTTACCTAGTTCATAATAAAATGTTAAAAAAAACAATGCCAAACTATTTGAAAAATATAAAACAAAACAAAGAAACAAACAAACCATTTTCCCCTCAAGAAAACGGAATCTTTGATTCATTAGCCCCTGTAGCTGTGAGAGTCAAATGAACAAACCTGGATCTTGCTTCCTCTGCAACTGTGTGAGCTATTCCTTGACATACCACTCTCTATAGATACATACGTAAGTCTCACTGGTTTTGCTTCTCTAGAGTCCAGTCTAAGATAATGTCCAATAAGCACATGGAAAGATTCTTCTTATTATTAATCATAAAGCACAAACTGAAACTATAATAATATACAATTATTTATTTCCTCCAAAATAATAACACATTTCTATCCAGTTGGCTCACCTCATAGAGACCCCACAGGACAAAGTACAATTGTGACACATGGCTCCCAAGACTGTCATCTTTATGGAAGCAAGCTGCCATATAGAGCAGGTCATAAGTTTCAACGGATGGACTCAGTACCTCAATGATTTAACTATTGCGTAACCCAGATCCACTATATCACTACATTCCAATTAAAATATCTAAAGTCATATGCACATCGGTGTTCCTTAGAGAACTATTCACAATAGAAAGAAGATGGTGCTAACCAAACAGTCCATTAATGGATGAACAGATAATCATAATGTGCTATGTGTACACAGTAGGATAATACATAGTCATAAAGAATAGTTTCCAAAGAATTTTACAGTGAAGATGAACCTGGAGGACATTATGTTGAGTGAAATAAGTCAAGTGCAAAAGGACAAACATTCTATCATCTCACTTTTACAAATTGACAAGAATATATAAATACACACACATATAAACACATACCTATGATCATTTAAATTACCTCCTTTGAATATGAAAGTTGGACACTGAATAAGAAAGACCAAAGAACACAAACTCTGGGACAAGGGAAAAACAAGTGAACTAAAATCAATGGAAGAAAGGTTGTAGGATGCCAAGTGGGGCTCAATCAAGGGCAATGGAGCACCAAAGAATTACTAAATCTGAATGAAGGCCGAACATGATGGTGGGACAAGAGGGAAGTAAAAAGGAAATAGAGGAAAGAAGTAGGAAGCAAAGGGTAATTATAGAGGCCTAAATATAGGCATGTACATATGTCAATATATATATAATTAGTGGGGAATAGAACTATGTACTCATATCTATATGTCAAGGATTAAGGTTGCAGATGAACATTGGGTCTCAACCCAAGTACTCCCTCAACATAAGAATACCTTGTTCTAACAATCTGGCATTCTGTGATGCTAATCTTCCCAACATGATCTCTGAGGACAAGATGGGTACATGAGTAACTGTGGTGAAGAAAGCTGATGGTGCCTGACTCAAAAGATATAGTGTCTGGGGTCTTAAAAGCGTGAAGATAAACAAGCGGCCATCTAGCTCAGAAGCAACAAAGTCCAAATGGAAGAAGTACACCAGCCTGTGTGATCATGAGGTATCTATGGGATCAGGTATCAGGCATCTAAGACCCGGAATAAAACCATACCCAATGTGAATGAGGCGGGGCATGGAGTGGAGACCCAATGCCCATCTGTAGATAATTGGACATACCCTCAAAGAGGGGTCACAGGAAGAGATGAGCCAGTCAGTGTGCAGTATAGCACCGAGAAAACACACAACTTTCCTCTAGCTCTTTGGTGCTTCCTTCCCCCCACTATCATGACCTCAATTCTACCTTACAAATCAGATGAGACCAGAGCATGCACACTGCTACAGATAAGAGCCCAAACACAGGGAATCCAGGATAGATAAACTCCTCAGGGCCAACAAGGAGAGTACAGATACCAAGAAGGTTAGGGGAGGGTGGGGGGAGAAAGGGGGAATCGATCACAAGGATCAATCTAGAACTACCTCCCAGGAGGATGAATAACTGAAAAGTGGGTGAGGGGCGATGGAGGATGATGTAAATTATGGAAAAAATAATCCATAACTTATCAAGGGTTCAAGGGGAAGGGTGGGGAGGGGAGGGAGGGGGAAGAAATGGGGAGCTGATATCAGAGGCTCAAGGAGGAAGAGAATGTTTTGAAAATGATGGTGGCGGCATATGTGTAAATATGCATGACACATTGGAGGAATGTATGGATGGTGATAAGAGATATAAGAGCCCCCAATAAAAAGAATGGATGCATTTGCGTTACAGTGCTGAAGAAGAATATTGAAAGTACTATGGACTGCCGAAAGGACAAACCTATCGTCTTGGAAGAAGCATACCCAGAGTGCCACTTGGCGGCAAGGGCAGTGATATTCCCATTTTACATACTTTTAATCACTTTTCATTTTATTGGGAGTTCCTACAGATGGCATAACAGTCCACAGTTCAATTTTATCAAGCATTATTGTACAATTGCTACCACAATCATTTTCAAAGTGTTTTCTTTCTTCTTGAACTCCTTGATATCAGCTCCCTTATATCCCCTCCCACCCCACCCTACTTCCCAGGAAAACTTTTGTTATTATTATTATGTCCTATCTTACACCATCCAATATATCCATCCTCCTACAATTCTGTTGTTCACTACCCTTGAGTGAGATTATAAAGTTTACCAATGCTACCAGCTCCTCCCTCCCCTTCCTGCCCACTTCTCTTCCTGTACCCTCAGGCAGCCATTTATCCCACCACTGTTGGCTTTCATGTATCCAACGATGTTAAATGTATAAATGAACATGCGCAAGTCTAACAAGGTTAATGAGGTAAAACAAAAACCACATAGTAAGGGGAGGAAATATGAAAGAACTAGAGGATAGTTTCATCAGTGCTATCCTGCACCCTGGATTTATCATCCCTTCAGTGTGGCCTTTCTGCAAGGGACCGACTAAGTGGGCTTTGGTTCTCCAGTGTGTCCACACCCCTTCACATCGATTTGGTTGCTTGCTTTTGAACTTCTGTTACCTGATCCCCTGGACTCCCCGTGGTCACACAGGCTGGTGTACTTCTTCTGTGTGGCTTAGTTTCTTCCCTGCTAGATGATTGTTTATTTAACTACAAGTTTTTAAAACCCAAGACACTATATCTTTTAATAGTTAGGCACCCACAGTTTTCTTTACCACATTTGCTTATGGCCCATTTTGTCTTCAGCGATTGTGTCGGGAAGGTGAGTACCACACAATGCCATCTTATTAGAACAAACCGTTCTTGTCCTGAGGTAAGATTTAAGTAGAGGCCCAAAGTCCATCTGCTTACTTGTTGTATTTACATATATATCCATCTTAAATAGGGTAGACATATTTTCAGGACAGACGAGTCTCTGGAGAAAGACATCACGCTTGATATGAAGACCCTCAGGGAGATGGAGCGGCACAGAGGCTGCACAATGGGCTCAAGAATAGAAACAATTGGAAGGATGGCGCAGGCTGGGCAGTTTCCTTCTTTTGTGTCTTAAGCTAACTATGGGCCAGTGCTGACTCCAGGGCAAGGAGTAACAGCAATACTGAGAAATGATGGTTTCTGGGAAAGAGGGAGAGGGAAGGAAGAGGGGGAATCCATCTCCAGAGAGTCGTCTATTTTATTGAAGGAGATAAGAAACGTAGTGTCGGTGTGATGAAGTATGCACAGCCCGATCAACTGATGCCACTAAGCTGTGTGCAAGGAAAAGGGTTTTTTGGTAAAAACTGAATCAGAATCAAAAAGTCCTCTTCCATTGAGTTGACACCAGCTCATGGAAATGGTATGTAGGGTTTCTGAGGTGGTAATCTTCACAGTAGCCATCGGCGTCATCCTCAGCGGAGCTATTTCACTGTAAAAGTTACATGCGGAAATTATTTATAGGAATCTCTTTAGCTGTGTATACTTACACCAAAAATATCATATTTTAAAAATGTATCATTTAAAAGGAAAATATCTTTCAATAACAGGGTTTGATGAGGATGTAGTGCAGCTCTCATCGAACTCCTATGGGCAGGAGTAAACAGCAAAGTTAATTTAGAAATTTAACATTTCTTTAAAAAATAAGCACAATCCTACTATATAACTTCTACCTCCATGATACGATCACTGAAAACAAATGGCTGCATAAGCAAATGTGGCGAAGAAAGCTGATGGTGCCCGGCTATCAAAAGGTATAGCATCTGGGGTCTTAAAGGCTTGAAGGTAAACAAGTTGTCATCTAGCTCAGAAGCAACAAAGCACACATGGAAGAGGCACACCAGCCTGTGCGATCACGAGGTGTCGAAGGGATCAGGTATAAGGCATCATCAGAAAAAAATAATCATACTATAGTGAATGAGAGGGAGACAGAGTGGAGACCCAAAGCCCATTTGTCGACCACTGGAGATCCCCTTGCAGGGGGGGTCTAGGGGAGGAGACAAGCCAGTCAGGGTGCGATGTAGCAACGATGAAAAATACAACTTTCCTCTAGCTCCTAAATGCTTCCCCTGCCCCCACTATCATGATATGAATTCTACCTTGCAATCTGACTAGACCAGAGGATGTACACTGGTGCAGATAGGAACTGAAAACACAGGGAATCCAGGATGATCCCTTCAGGACCAGTGGTGTGAGTGGCGATACTAGAAGGGTGGAGGGAGAGTGGTTTGGAAAGAGGGAACCGATTACAAGGATCTACATATGACCTCCTCCCTGGGGGACGGACAATAGAAAAGTGGGTAAAGGGAGACGTCAGACAGGGCAAGATATGCCAAAATAATAATTTATAAATTATCAAGGGCTCATGAGGGAGGGGGCAGTGGGGAGGGAGGGGAGAAAATGAGGTCCTGATGCCAAGGGCTTAAGTGGAGAGCAAACGCTTTGAGAATGAAGAGGGCAATGAATGTACAGATGTGCTTTACACAAGTGATGTACGTGTGGATTGTGATAAGAGTTGTATGAGCCCATAATAAAACGATCTAAGAAAAGAAATAAAAATTTACATTCTCATAAAGACTTTATAGCAAAAATCATTATAGCGGCTTTGTTCAGGAGAGTTTCAAGACTCAAGAATGGAATCTAAATGTGAATCAATGGGCAGCGTGTTGTGTATGCATTCAGCAATGACGTCCAGCTCCCTGCCGTAATAACCCTCCACACGTGGGACCCCGTGCACAAAAGAACTAAATGCTGTCCAGTTCTGCACCATCATAGACTGTTATGCTGTCCAGTTCTGCACCATCATAGACTGTTATACTGTCCAGTTCTGCACCATCATAGACTGTTATCATCCTTGGGCATTCGGGGTTGGCTTTCAGACCCAGAGTACCAGGATCTTCTCCCTGCTTCATCTCAGGACAGGAGCTTCATCTGCTTTCACTCACAATGTTCAGATCTTCACTGGCCGAGGGCTGGTGAGCTCATTCCTATGAAGTGCATTCTCCAGGGACTAAAACAGAAGTCTGTCAGGCTGCGGTCAAGCCGCATTGGACTCACAGCAACTCTTTGTAGAGGCGAATGAAACAGTGCCCAGCCACCCCATCCTAACAACTGCTGTTATGTGGGAGCCCACTTCGGAGTCATTGTATCAGTCGATGTCACCGAATGTCTTCCTCTCTTTCACTTACCCCTAACTTTACAAAACATGATGTCCTTTTCCACATGTCCCAAGTCTCACCTTCCGAACTCTGGCTGTATTGGTTATCCCTCGAATCTAACTGACTCATATAAGTCCATTGCGACTCGCAGTGGCCCTACAGGGCACACTAAAAACTGCTCCCAAGGAATCAGAGGCTGTACATCTTTATGTAAGGAGACAGCCTCAACTTTCACCCATTGACCAACTGGTGGTTTTGAACTGTTATTTTTGTGGCTAGCAGCCCAATTAAAAATCCACTAAATATTCAGGTGTGTGTGTTTGTGCGTGCGTGCGTGCACGTGTGTGTGTTTTAATCTCCAGCACAGAAACCCACGATTATTCCAATGACCCAATACTCCCTGCAAGGGAAAGTCATTGGTCAATTAATACAACAAATTATTGATAAACATAACACAACATGAGGATCAAGATCATTAAGCTCAATGTGAAAAGTCAAACGGAAAAGAATAGTATACATGTGGTTCAGTTAATTTGAAATTCAGAGTATGGCAATAAAGGCCACTTTCACTGGAAAAAGTTAAGGAGAATATTTTGTCAGTCCTGGGGAGGTTCTGTTACCCATGGCAGCTATAAATTAGAGTATATACACCGTATGTACTCTGTATATGTTGAGTTTTTCAGCACATTTTTAATGCTGAAAAAGCCCCCCTTGGTTTGTTCTCTGGTGCAGCGCAGGTGTTCTCGGGTCTCTGCGGCTGGCCTGCGGACTGCAGCCTCTGTGGGTGGTCAGGTGACTACTGCTATCACCGCTCTTCTCTTCTCCTGCACACGGGCAGCCTCTGTGTTGTCCGCGCTGTACTGGGCGAGAACCTGCCGCGTCTGCGTGCTGGTACCTGGGGCGCACCACATCCTTGTCAGATGAATGTCGGATTCAGCCACTCTTCTTCTCCCGCTCTTCTCCAGTCCTGTGACCAATGACGTAGCCTTTACAGTCTTACCTGTGCTTGGTCATGCCCCTTGCTCTTCTGCCCAAGCACTGCTGAATACAAGTACCGGTATATCTCTGGCCTGGATATACAGTGTTTATTTACAGTACTTCGTCTGTTATAATTTATTTTTTATTTTCTTATTAAAATAAAATAACCCCTATCTGGACTCAGTGTTGATTATGCTTGCATAGAGCAGCCTGTGTTAGGGCTCATCATATACACGCTGCATTGTGTATGCACCGTTACTGCATGTGTTGAGTTAGCACTTCTCATACATACGTGGTTATGCTGCGTCTGCAGTAACAAGTGCATACACAATGCAGCGTGTGTATTACGAGCCCTAACACAGGCTGCTCTATGCAAACAGACATGTCATTACATTCTGGAACATCATCAGCCTGCGTTAAGCATCAAACTACACAAGCTGCCTAGTGTGCATGCGCTAAGGGCAGTGTACGTAGTAATGCAGCACATGCATTAACAGTGAGCAGCTATTGTTGATACCATATTGTTTTTGTTGACCCTCTTTTCCACTTACAGAGATAATTTACTGTTTTTCTTTGAAATAAATAATTCAAAATCATTTAACCTACTGATGCCTCAATTAATGTAATTTTATTGGTATCTATTTTGAAATTTGCCAGTAGCTGTTGCATTTCCCACCCTAGGCTTATACTCGAGTCAATAAATTTTCACAGTTTTTGTGGTAAAATTAGGTGCCTAGCTTATATTTGGGTTGGCTGATATTTGAGTATTTTACATTAATCAAGTTTTGTACTTGACCATACACAGGTACATTATACTTTAATAAATTTATTTTTAAATTAAAATTTAATTAAAATCCATCCTTTCTTTTTTGGTAATGACCATGTATTAGCAACTTCAAATTATGTTACTGATAAAAATAACACACTTTTTTCCTCTAAGTCTTTTGTTTGTCTAAGTTTCGATCATAGTATTGAAATTACCATGGACTGCCAAAAGGACAAAGTGATCTGTCTGGGAAGAAGTAGAGCCAGAGTGCTCCTTAGAGGTAAGAATGCCAACACTTTGTCTCACATACTTTGGCCATATTATCAAGAGAGACCGACTGCTGGAGAAAAACATCATGCTTAGAAAGTAGAAGGGAGCAAACAGGAGGACAAGGGTCAAGATGATGGACTGACACAGTGTCTGCAACAGTGCGCTCAAGCATCGTAACAATTATGAGGATTGCATAGGACTGGACACTGTTTCCTTCTGTTGTGCAAACGGTCCCTATGGGTCATATCCAACTTGATGGCGCCTAACAACAATGAGCATCAAGCAATTGCTCCAGTAACGTTGTTTGCATTGCAAAAGTTCACTCAGACAATGCCAAGGGATAGAGTTGATTGTAGCTGTTTGCTTTGAAAGTCATGTTTCAGCTGTTTGAAATAGTTTGGGCTTTGAGTAGAATTTAATTTTTCATGTACTTTTTTAACAACCCCTTCATCAAATAAAAAAGTCTTGATTTATATTTCCTGCTGATTTCTATGGTCTGAAGACGCCCACTACAATCTCAAGCTAATCATGTGATGTCACTGCTTAGGATATTGCAGAGAGAAGTGCAGAGTGGACTCTTATGAGCTAATGAAATCCTCCTCCAGCACAGCACTGAACTTGAGTATCCAAACTATAGTGGAAAAATGTACTCCTCTGTTTTATAAACCATGATTACAGTGATTTTAAAGTCACAGTAACCAAACTTAAATTTCTTCAACTTATCACACTATTTACAAGTTGTTCTCTAGACACTAAAGTGTTTACTTGTTTTGGAAGCTCTTATTCATATATTTTATTTCCATTTCTCAAAAAATAAATAAATGTAGGTAATTTACAACTAATAGTTACTGTATCTTTTTGACATCACAAAGTTGAAGAAGACAAGATAAAGTATTATAATGAAATATGCAAATACATGGGTCTAGAAAACCACAATGAAAGAATACACTCAGCATATCTCAAATGGGAAGAACTGAGAAAATATTTTAGCCTCAGATTGTCATACTAAATGTTTCTATGACCAAAGTGTGAAACTATGCAGAAATCATCCAACGAATATAACAAAAATACAGAGTCACAATATCAAAAAGAACTAATTGACATTCATCCATTTCAAGAGTTAGGATATGCTTAAGCACTGATGGTATTGAAAGAAGTTCAAGCTGCACAGGCAATAGTAGCCAAAAACAAGGCTCCCCAAATTGACAGAGCACCAAGTGAATTGTTTCACCTTGCTGTTGAAAGACTGGAAGCACTTACTCATGCAAAGAAACCTCCCATCCCTAATAAACATAATGCCACAGGACTTGGAAACTATCTAATAATATCAATAATATCACTTGCAAGTAATATTTCACTGGTGATAATTCAACCATGGTTGCAGCAGTACATTGCCATGGAGGTGCCAAAAATTCAATCTGCCGTCCCAAGAGGACATGGAACAAAGGATATAATTGCTAACGTCAGATGAATTTTGCCTCAAAGTGGGGAATACCAGAAAAACATTTGTGTCTTATGGATTATGCAAGTTTAGTGGATCATAACGAACTGTGGATAACATTGAGAGGAATAGGAATTCCAAAATACTTCATTGCGCTCATGTGGAGCTTCCATATGGATCAGGAGGCAGTCGTTTGAACAGAGCAAGGGAATACTGCATGGCTTAAATTCAGGAAAAGTGTGAGTCTGGGTTGTACTCTTTCAACATATTTATTCAATCTGTATGCTGAGTCAGAGAAGGATTGGATTATATAAAGAAGTATATAAGAGTATATAAAGAAGAATGAGCCACAAGGATTGGAAGAAGGTTCCTTAACTACCTTTGCTACGTAGATGACACAAACCTGGCTCGCTGGAAGGGAGAACTTGAAACATTGCTGATGAAGATCAATGACTGCAGCCTGAAGGATGGGTTATAACTTTAGATATAGATAGATAGATAGATAGATAGATAGATAGATAGATAGATAGATAGATAGATATTCAGAAATGGACCAATAGGTGACATCATGATAACTGGAGAAAAAAATGAAGTTATCAAGGATTTTGTTTTGCTTGGGTCAACAATCAGTGCCCATGGAGGCAGCTGTCAAGAAGTCAAATGATGCATTGAATTGGACTATTCTGCTGCACAAAACCTCTTTAGAGTATTGAAAAACAAGGGTCTTACTTTAAGGACTAAGGTGCACCTGAACCAAGCCACGGGATTTTCCACCACCTGATATGCAAGTGGAAGCTAGACATTGAAGATCTCAGAAGAATCCATTCATTGGAAACCCAGTGCTCGTGAAGAGTATTGAAAGTCCATGGAATGCTGGAACAAACAAGCCTGTCCTAGAAGAGCTGCAGACAGAATGCTCCTAAGAAGGGAGGGTGAGCAGACTTGGTTTTCATGTGCTATGGATCTGTTATCAAGAGACACCAGAGTAGAAAGCTGAGGAAAAAAAAAGAGGAAGACACTTTTTGGAGATGGACGGACACAGGGGCTGCAACAATGAGTCCAAAGTTCACAATAGTGAGGACGGTACAGCACGGGGCCATGTGTCCTTCTGTCGCACCCAGAGTTAGAAAGTACTTGGTGGAATCTACAACAGCAGCTACTGTTTCCTCTCACACTATTTCATGAATTTGTTTAATTAATTAATTTTTACATTTAATTTGTTTAATTAAAAATTAATTAAGTTTCATAAGTATATTACCAAAGTTCAGTCTGAAGACATTTTAACATCTATGTTCTCTTCTGCATGGCTACTATTTAATTTTCATGAATATTACTAAAATAATATTATATTATAGAGGATTGTTACGCTCCAAATACTAAATATATGAAGTAGAATACTGAATAATAATATGGAAATATCATATACAAATAAAAATATCTTGATTTAAAATCAAGATTCCAAATGTGACAGTTTGTTATAAAAAAAAATTGTATTCAGTGCTACATGTATCATATAAATTAATTTTCAATATATTTGTTCATGAAAAAAACTATACTGCAGTAAAAATAGTTGTTTGCTGATATCTAATAATGACTCAACAGCTTTTTAATGTTTTTTATTTCTTTTTTATTAAAATAAGCAAATGAAAATGTGTAATGCTTATGAGTCAAAATTAACTCCATTGCAATCAACAAGAATATTGTCTAGATTTAAAATAATAAGACACAGTGGATCATATTTTAGTTTCAGTGTTGAATAACTTGAGCATCCTTTCTTGTCCCTCAAAAGGTAAAGTGACTTCATCAATATAATAACACTAAGAAAAGAGAATATGGTCTGATACCTTGGTCTTTATGAAGCTATATATAGAATCTCTAATTTTTACAACTTCAAATGAACCCATATCTTGAGTCTGAAATACAAACTTTCTTCCAAAATACAATAACAGTTATCTTTAATTACCATGAAGTAGACTCCACTCTCGGTGACCTTATTTATATGGAACAGAATGAAACATTTCCTGGTCCTGGGCCTTCAGAGCCTGTTTCATATATAACTCTCAATCTAGCCTACAGCTGACGACATTCCATTGTGGTTCATAACATTTTTTTTTACTAAGTTTTAGAAGTAGAGCTCTACCCCCTTTTTCCTAGTCTATCACTATTCTGAAGCTGTATTGAAATTTCTCCTAGCAGTGGCCTTGCTTCTAGCATCTTAGAAGCACACAAACCACCAGATTACATGAATTGATAGAAAAACAATCCTCACTAAACATTTAAGGTGTCAGCCACTATCTTGGTCACTTTACAAACATCACCTTAATCATTTTATTTAACTCAAAAATTCAATTTGTTCATTTTATAGATGAAGCATATGAGGTACAGATATAACACATGTGTACCTTCGTTCATGTTTCCATTGCTAATGAATAGAGACAGACACCTAGAACCCCTGTCTGTCTTGATCCAGCCTAATACACCTGACTCATAGAACACTGGATATTAAAGTACACAGATAATTTCCACTTTGAATTGTGTTTAAAAACACAAAGGCTTCTTTGCAATCAATTAAAAAACTCAGAATTGAAATTATAATATGAAAAGAGGATTTGGAATTTGCTGTGATTCTTTCAAACATTTTTTATCTTGCCACAAATATACCTCTAAACTCAAAAGCCAGGATAATCATAATTAATTTTACTTTTACTTTTATGTCTGGCATGGTCATTAATATAAAACAACAACTTTCCATTGGGGTGTCATTAATTTTTATAATAAAGTACAGATCTGTCATGCCCATCAATTCAGAATATCATCATGATGATAAAACAAACAAGATCATTCATCTACTCAGTCAATTTTTTTAAAAGAAAAAAAAAACTTTGAAGATAGGTCTTCTTGGTAATGCTAGAAGAAACTGTTTGCTTCCAGCTTGAATAATGTCCATAAATTATTTTGCAGGGAGAGTAATAAAAGTATGGGGACAGCTGCAAAATGCACTTATGCACTGAATTAATATGGTTATATAAAATTTATCGGTCACATTTAGGAACTATTCTTATGTATAAAACCGTGAACTCAAAGTAATTTTACAGAAGAAAGAAAGTAGAGGGAGTTTTCCTTGTCATGTGCTGAGCTTTTATAAAGAGTTCCCTTTCCCATACTCAGTACTAAGTCCCGTGCACAGCTCTCAGCTCATCATCTACAAGGTAGCACATGCTACACTTCCTAACTCATCCTAAGCATGAGATTTTCATCTGTAAAAATGGTGATAACATAATTTGGGGAAGCTTAGTGGGCAGCAAAGTGCTCTAAATATTATAAATACCATCCAAATGTACATTTGTTTCACTTGTTTCGCAAATTAGTTATATTTTTATACCTTTCTCCTCACTTCCAGTAAGTTCAATAAGGCACATACATTATTTTGAGATTTCACATAAAAATCTCCCTAGTTTATCTACTCCTCTGATTATGTCATCTAGTTAATTTCTCCTTGTATGCTTTAAGAATCTCTTAGGGGTGAAAACTACTAACTGGACACTTGTATGTTTGATTCCACCTAAGGCATTTTGGAAGAAAGGCCTGGTAATATAATTCAGAAAAATTAGTCATCACAAAGCCTCTGAGGAACTACAATTGGTGCATTATGTATGCATTTCTTAAATCTAAGCTAATATAAATGTGTGGGAGAAAGATGCGCACTTCTACTCTCAGAAAGATGTACAGTCTTGGAAACCTCCAGGGAGAGATCTACCTTAACGTCTATATAAGCAACTGAAACCGTAAGCGAGGGTAGCGCAAAATGTCCACTGCTTATCTGTCAACCTGTCAGATTGTGATAGCTGGTGCTTTGTGGTGATGTTGGAAGCTATGCTACTGTATGTAAATTACCAGGAAGGTCACAGCATGATCACTAGGTCTCAGCAGAGCTCTCAGAGTCAGAAAGACTAAGGCGAGGGAGTGTACAATGTACTTCTGAAGGTCTCAAGACACTGAACACTTTATGAACAGCAAAGGATAGGTATCTGATTTTGGTCAGAAGAAGAGCTCTTCCGCCTGAAGACACTCAAAACACAACAGAAGAAGGGGCTAAGAAGGGGTTCCTTTTCCAAGTAGTTAACATTAATATTATAGATTACACAAAACTTTGGAGATTTTTATTTGCTGCTGGGATACTACTCAAAATGAGAAGCAATAATGGAAAACAGCCATTAATAATTAGAATGTGGAATGTATGGACATGGAAAGTGGGAATCTAGGAAAACTGAAGGCCATCAAATATAAAAAGGAAGATGTAATGAAAGATCTATATCCTTGGCCTTGTGGCTATTGTTGGGCACTCCCCAGTGAAGGTCAACTCGTAGTGACTTTATGTACAGAAGAACACAGTGCTGCCAAATCTTCACAGTCAATGCCAAGCCGTCTCACTGAGGCGCTTCTTCTTTTTAACTGACCCTTGAGTTTACTTAGTATGATGCTGTTAGCCCTAGACTAGTCTCTCATGATAATATTACCAAAGTACATGAACCGAAGTCTCACTTCTAAAAAATAATCTTTCTCAAGACCATCTTGTTTTTCTTCTATCACGCCATGGTCCATTCAGTGCTCTTCCCCAACACTACAATTCAAACGTATCCGTTTTCCTCCAGTCTCCATCCTCCATCCTCCATCCAACTTTCACATGCACAAGAGGGCATTGGAAAACCATGCATTGGGTCAGACACACCTTATTTTTCAACAAGATATCATTGTTCTTTAACACTTTAAAGTGATCTTGTGCAGCAGATTTTCCCAATGCACTGTCAGTTGATTTCATGACTACTGCATCCATGAACACTGGACATGAGTAAAATAAAATTCTTGAAAATATGTTTTCTGGACTTATCACGATGATGATTATTGGGTCAGTAGTAAGGATTTTTATGTTTTTTACATTGAGTTGTAAGTCAATAGAATATCCATACTGAAGACTCTCTTTCTTTATTCTAATTAGCATCAAGCAAGGCTGTTTAATTTGCATATTTTAGGTTGTTAATAGTCTTCCTCAAACCTTGATGCTGTTATTTCTCATATAGTCAACATAGGTATTGAATAAGCATGGTAAATGGACACAACCGTGAAACATATCTTTCCTGATTTTAAACCATGTAATAGTCCTTGTCCTGTTAAAAAAATCACCTTTTGCTCACAGGTTTCCCATGAGCATAAGTCCGTGTGCTGGAATTCTCAATTTTCAAGATGTTATCCATAGTTTGTTATTACCTAAACAGTTAAATGTTTTTGCATAGTCAATAAAACACAAGTAAACATTTTTCCAGCAATCTCCACTTTCACCTGCTTCATCTGATGATAGCTAATATTTCCCTCATGACATGTCCTTTTCTCAGTCCCGCTTGAATTTCCGGCAGCTCCCTCATGATGCACTGCTGCAAACATGTGAGAAGTATCTTCAGCAAAATTTACTCGTACATGATATCAATGAGATTATTTGATCAGTTCCTCATCCTGCTAAATTACCTTAGCACAGATACGGATTTCTTCCAGTGGGCAGGCTAGGTAACTTCCTTCCAAATATCTTGGTACAGATTAGCGAGTGCTGGATCTACAAGAAATTGGAGGAAGGTAATGATTCAAATATGTAATTCAGATGTCAGTTATTTTTTTAACAAGATTAATTGTAAAAACCCCAAACTCTAATGTGAAAATTGGTCAGTTTTGCCATTCTGCTGCGTATAAAGTCTGTCATCTCAACTGCAGCAGTTGGATCTGCCTACCATCAAGAAAGAAGAGTCAATTGTGCAGCACATCTTTGGGACTCTCAGATCCCTGCGCATGGCGCATCCTTGATTCAGGGTAGAAAAATGCGAGACCACGGATATGGCAGAGGAATAATATCAGTAAAACTAAAGCCACGTAGCACAAGTCAGAGGGATGAGCTTCCTGGCTGAGTAAAGCCTTAGGGCAGGACACTCATTGTCAGAATAGTGTGAATCTAGGTGCTTAGCTGAGGAGGCTAAGTTCGCTGAGCCAAGTTTCTAGCTCAAGAAGCTAGAGCTCAGTACTTAGGGCTGAGGCTTACTATGGATTGGTGTGGTATTTGGGCATCTGTTGGAAATACTCAAGGAGCATTGTTCATTCCTGGAGCAGGACAGAGGCTAAGGGACTGAGTAACTAAGAGGCCAAGGACCTGAGAAAGGCCGGCCTACAAGCAGGACTGTGTAGACTGCTCTGATAAGATAATTGTTTCTGAAGCATTTCTGATGCTTAATTGTAGCCTAACTTCCCTAATAAAGTCCATGATCATGAGTATGGTCTTTAAGTTGTGTGTGGCCATTATGATGTTTTATGGAGCCCACCAGAGTGTTGTGGGAAGGTCTGAGTGTCAGAATAAAGAATATTGGAGGGAGGAGGTAAATCTAACCTTTCAGACTCATAGGAATTGACCAAGAGCTATACCCCTCCTTCCTCCTTGGGAAATATAGTGAGGTCAGAGGTCGTGCTCCACATCATTCCTATAGCTGAGTTAAGCAGTTTTCTTGTGGGTTGATAGACATTATTGTATCGCATACAGTAATGATATGAAGGTAGATCTTGAAGTTTTCTGTTGATGAAGAATATGATGTCATTATTCTTGAATTTGATATTCCTGGCATAGTGAACTACATTGATCAAAATGGAAAATTCAGTTCATTAATGTTTACAATATTTATCTTCATGAATTCTATTTCATTTTTCATTATTTCCAACTTTCCTAGATTCATACTTTGTCAATTCTAAGTCTAATTATTAATGACAGTTTTCAGCCCTTTCTTCTCACTTTGAGTAGTGTCAAATTAAGACCCCAATGGTTTTCTCCTTCATGTTATTAAGGTCAACTTTATTTTGAAGAGGCAGCCCTTCCTCAGTCATATTTTGAGTGATTTTCAACCTGAAATGTTCATCTTCTTTCTGGTTCTATATCCTGATCATGTGCCACTATCTGAAAAGTTTTCATTGACTAACCCCTCAGAAATGAACTGTCTATTCCTGCTTCCTCGTCCATCTTTGTCTGGAAGTTCGGCTGAAACCCGTTGTTCAGAAGTGACTCCATTGGTATTTTATAGGGTACAGCTTCTAGCAACTCGAAAGTCACCATTTTTGCTCATTCTGAATAGGGCGCCCTGTTGGTGCAGTGGTTACCGTTGGGCTATGAGCTGCATGGGTGGCAGGGGGAACCCAGCAACAGCTCCACGGAGAAAGACGGAGCTTTCGACTCTGGCGAGCAATTGGAGGCTCGGGACTCACTCCGAGACAGCATTGACTCAAAGGCAATGAGTTTTTTCTTTTGTTTTGTTAATGTTAATATGTATATGTATATATATACATATATATTAAACATAGAAAAGTCATCACCACCATTTGCCATTGTACTGATTCTAATTAGTGGAAATTCCAGGGGGCCAAACGGAAACTACTCTAGAGCAGATGTCGGCAAACTTTTTAGATGGAAGAGACCATCCTGTCCTTCGCAATAAGTCAGAAACCATCAAGAGTCATCAAAATATTTTTTTCTTTTATTTTTAAAAATCCTTTTATTGGGGGCATGTACAACTCTTATCACAATCTATCCATGCATCCATCCATTGTATATCAAGCACATTTGTATATTCTCAAAACATTTACTTTCTACTAGATCTCATTTTCTCCCTCATTCCCAGCTCCCTTCTCCCTCATGAACCCTTGATAATTTATAAATTATTATTTTGTCATAACTTACACTGTCTGATCTCTCCCTTCACCCACTTTTCTGTTGTCTGTCCCCCAGGCATAAACATATTTTAACAAACAAATTAAATCACCATTATGTTTATACTATCCTTAAAAACAATTACATATAAAACTATGATAGTTTTACGTTCATTTTCAATTTACTTCAGGGTCACATGTCCTTACTGAAAGAGCCATGTATGGTTTGTGAGCCACATTTTGCCAAACTCTGCGGTAGAGGACTTTTATTGGTTGATATTTCTGAAGTAGATTATCAGTCGCCAGTTAGCAGAAGAGCACATCTACTTTTTGTTATACAGAGAGAGTTTTAACACATAAAAATGTAATTACTGGACATGATAGGTAAAAAGGAGATAAACAGAGGGAATTTTGATCAGGTGTCTCAAAAAATACATGTGCACTATGAGCTTCCTGGAAGTGAGGGGATAACTGTAAGAAAATGAATTACAGTTATCATCATTACTAATATTTAACTGTGTTTGGATGCAAACTAACATACTACCACTTTTCCTTTGGATTAGTGAATTAAGTGTTGGCCTACTAACTGCAAGGTCAGTAATTTGGACCCACCAACTGCTCCTTTTGAGGAAGATGAGGATTTTTATTCCAATCAAGATTTATAGCTTAAGAAACCAACAAAAGTCATTCTACTCTGCCCTCTAGAGCCACCACGTGTCAGAGTGGACTTAATGGCAATGTGTTTGGTTTGCTTTTTTGGTGTAAGCCCTAAAAATTCTATATTATCACAAATTTTCAAATGAAAATCTGAATCTAAGGCAAGTTATGAGATTAGCTCAGCATCTCTTAACTTTTAAATGATGAAGTGAGAACTGTAGCCTAGAAACTAGTATTGAGCATTTCTCATTATTTTATAATAAAAGGATGTCTTTAGGCTACAGGCATTAGTGAACTAAACCAGATTGGAATAGTCCATTTTGAGTTGGACAATGGTTTCTTGTGCCAGGAATGGAAAAATATAAGAGGAATAATCTCATAGTCATCATTTAAAAAACATTTAAAGAGTTATCTTTAAAGTACTATACTGTCTGTGATATGTTACTCTTTAGCACCTATCAGGACGGCTGCTTCATACAATTGTTAAGTACCTTCTGTACTTTGCTGAATTGTCTCCAGCATAGTACTTTGCTGAATTATGTTTAAGTACTATGCTGTCTGTGATATATTACTCTCCAGCACCTATCAGGATGACTGCTTCATACAACTGTTATGTAAACTTACACACCACTCACAAAAGCCAATAATGAAGAAATTGAAGAAGTCTACCATTTTCTTCAGTATAAAATTGGTTAAATATGCAATCTAGATGCTCTGGTAATTTGCGGGGTTTGGAATGTGAAATTTGGAAACAAAGAGCAAAGGTCAGTAGTTGGGAAATATGACCTTGGTGATAAAAATACCAACTGAAATGTTTCAACAAATTGATTCAGTACTAGAAGTACTACACAGACTATGCCAAGAAAATTGTTTAAGACAGCTTCCAGGCCAACCATCTGGAGAGGATCTATACTTTTCCCCATTCCAAAGAAAAGTGACACAACAAAGTGAAAAAATCATCAAATAGCACAATTGATCACATGCTGAAGATGAGTGCCACAGTCAATAAAGTTGAGCTGGAGATAATTCAAAATCATTTGCAGCAGTACATCACAACGGAATTGCCAGAAATTCAAACCAAATTTAGAAGAGGACATTAAATGAGGGATATCGTTACTAACACCAGATGAATCTTGGATAAGAGCAGAAAATATAGAAAAATGTTTACTTGTGTTTTACTGATTGCAAAGGCCACCAACTGTGTGACCCACAAACAGCAATGGACAATATTCCAAAGAATAGAAATTGCAGAATACCTCAGTGTACTCATGGTAAACCTGTACGTGGAACAAGAAGTACTTATTTTAATAGGACAAGGGGATACTATACTACATGGTTTAAAATCAGGAAAGATGTGTCAAGGTTGTATCCTATACTTTACTCTTGAAAATGTATGCTGAGCAAATTCCAAAAAGCTAGCTTATGTGAAGAAGAATTTGACATCAGGAATGGAAGAAATGTCACATGCAGATGACACCACGTGGCTGAATGAAAATGAAGAGAACTTGAATCGCTTACTAATGATGATCAAAGAGCATACTACATTATGGGTTGCAAAGCAATGCAAAGAAAATAAAAATCCCTACAACTGAACCAATAAACGCCTTAATAATGGAGAAAAGATTGGCGTTGTCAAGGACGTCATCTAGCTTAGATCCGCAATCAATGTTCATGGAAGCACCAGTCAAGAAATCCAAGGCTCCTGCACAAGGCTTCTTTAGATTGTTAAAGAGAAAAAATGTCCTGTTGAATTTAAGCGTGTGCCCCATCCAAGGCGAGCTCTTTTCAACGACCTCTTGTGCTTTCCAAGCACGATAACGAATAAAGACCAGAGGGTAATCGATACACTCAATTCAGTGTTTGTGAAGAGTATTGAAAGTGCCGTGGACTGCTAGAACAATGGACACTTGGTAGGGCATTAGGTCAGTTCTGACTCACAGCAACTCGATGTATAACCGCAGGAAGCCTGGCCAGGCTCGGCACCATCCTCACAATATTGTTCTATTGGAGCCCAATTTTGCAGCCACTGGGTCAGTCCCTCTGTCAAGTGTCTTCTTATTTTTTGCTGCTCCTTCATTTACCAAGCATAATGTCCTCTTCCAGGGACTACTCTGTGGTAGTTACATAATCTCATGTCAACTTGAGGATAGTAAGAGGGGAGGGGTGGAGTATAGCCTGTCAATCAGGTCATAACCAGATGATGCCTCCTTGTGAGCGTGACCTTCTCATGAGGCATCTGGTAATTTCCCTCTTTCTCCCTGGAGGCAGGCCACAAGCCACAGGAGTTGACAAGCCACATGGAGCCACAAGACTTTGCACCCACTGGTCTGTAATCTTCCAGCATTCTGCACTATTACATGTGCTGTGTGACTCTAAAGCAGAAATTATGGACGAGGTCAGACATATGGGCTAATATCGGACTTATGGACTTGATCTGGACTGGACTGGGAGGTTTTTTTTAATTATACAATTGCTCTTTGATATAAAGTTCTTTCTTATACCAATATGAGTGCCCTTGAATTTGTTTCTCTAGTCAACCTAGACTACCACATTATGGTACCTTGGGAGTAGGGTACCAGAGAAACGAATCATGAAGTTGGAGACTGGATACTGTTTGACCCCTGGCTCATGATAATGTTTCTTCATTGGCCAGCCAGAGGTCAGCTGTGGCCATGCAGATTACTGGTGGTTTTCTGGAAAGAACACGGGAAGTTAAAGTTTCATTTCCTTGGTTGTTGTCTTTGGTTATTCCTCTCTAAAGTGGCAAAAATGAATACATTAAATGTAAATTTTGAGCTGTGGGGCTGAAATCACCCTCTTGAACTTTTCCTTTGAGATCATGCTGCTTAATCCAAAGACTATTAGACCTTACCCCAAACTCTTTTAGGAACTGTCAACTGAGAAAAGTAAAAACTTTACATAATAAAAAGTGGAGGGGAGGATAGCTACAAATTCTTTCATGTACTGGGCTATGCCTCATGTTACATGGTGCCTGGCATTTGCTAATTGAGCAAGTCTTGAGTGAGTGCTAGTTTTGTTCCATAGCCACCGCAAGACATTCACTGGTCTTTGTAGACTCAGTGTCTGTAACATTGAATTTATTAAGGCAAAAGAGTGTTGCTTACATTCAATTCGTGAAATTCAGTGCAAAAGATTGTACTTACCATTTTGAGATGTACATTGTTCATTTGACAACTGTGAATTAGCTGAGACAGAGTAGCTGTTTTGAGGGTGGCCAGGATTGGGCAGCATTCCATTCTGTTGTGCACACAGTCACTACGAGTCGGAGGCCACTGGATGGCAACTAGCAAATCAACTCCATTTTTCAGCCAGAAATGTAATTCATTATATGTTTTTTCATAATTTTATGCCATAAATTTTTCTAAATATGCTCTCTCTTCATCCAAAATTGAGATTAAAATATACTAAAATCAAGGGCTAACCGTAGAACTTGAGAGCTCAATACCAAGAGCCTTCTTCCATTAGTCCTTTAGGCTGATTTTCAACCCACTTATATCTCTACTCATTCAGTAAATATTAAAACATTAAATATAATATGTGTGCCACAAAAATGTTTGCTACTTGGTCAAATACTTTATTGAACCCATAAATATTATCGCTATTGTTATGTGTCACGGAGTCAGTTCAGGCTCAGAGCTACCCTGTGTACAACAGAACAAAGCACTGCCGGGCCCTCACCATCCTCACAATTGTAATGTTTGAGCCTATCACTGCAGCCACTGGTCAGTCCATCTTGTGTAGGGTCTTCCTCTTTCATAATGTCCTTCTCCTTTACCAAGCATGATGTCTTTTATCCAGGGGCTGGTCTTTCCTGAAAACATGCCCAACATACTTGAGAGGAAATCTTTCAAGCCTTGTTTCCAAGGAATATTCGGGCTGTACTCTTACCAGAGAGAGATACTTGTTCTTTAAATAGTCCATTGTACTTTGAATATCCTCCACCAACACCATAATTCATATGCCCCTATATTTCTTCAGTCTTCTTTATTAAATGTCTATGGCATGGGTCAAGTGCAACTTAGTCCGCAAAGTAACAGCCTTGCTTTTCATCACTCGAAGGAGGTCTCCTGAAGTAGATTTACTCAATGAAATGCATGTTCAATCTCTTAATAACTGTTTCCATGAGCATTGAGTGTGGATACCAGCAAGACACAATCCTTGACAGCTTCAAACTTTCCCCCATTTATCAGGATGTCGCGTATTGGTCCAGTTGTGTGGAGTTTGGTCTTCTTTGCCTTGAGTTATAATCCATACTGAAGGCTGCATTCTTTGATCCTCATCAACAAGTGCTCCAAGGCCTCATCATTTTCAGCAAGCAAGGATGTGTCATTTGCATATCACACATTATTAATAAGCCTTCCACCACAGTGGATGCCATTTCATATAGTGCAGCTTGTCTGAAAAGTGAAAGGAATAAGCTGTCCACTTCTGTTGAACTGGCCACTGAAAGCCTATGAATAGCAGCAGAAAATAATCATTAGACCCGAATTTCAAAATAACATGTTTCTGGAAATCACACAGTTATCCTTGCTGGTATTATGCTTAAGTGTCCATATATTTGGCTATATATATATATAATAAGTATATTTGACTATATATACACTTATATATTATATATACTTATATTGACTATATACATATACTTAATTTATCATTAATTCTCTTCCTTATGGCGTGCATGTGTATATATCTATATTCTTTTATGAATAATCAGCTTTTGAATTTTGAAGTCTCCTGGGTCATTCTTTATTCCCAATTTTGATAGATTGCCAAGATATGTATGATAATGGCACCTGTAAGTACTTTTAGGCCCAGTTCATATGTAATTCACATGAGTTTCCTCACATAATTGAAAGTAGAAAATGAATGGTTCCAGAAAGAACATAGGCTTATTTTCACATTCCAGTGTCTCCTGAAAATATGAGCTACAGCCTTGGGAAATCACCTTCATGAGCTTGAGTTTCTCTTCTTCAAGTTAATGGTACCTTTTGAAGATCTAGGAATGTGAGCTAAATAAAAAATATTCCCTGGAGATAAAAGTTTCTTAATTGTAAAGACTTATTCTTGTCTATAATATACTCAGAGCCTATAAGCATAGGTTGTCATATGCTTCCAAAATGTAATTGTTTAATCATTGCAAGGCATAAAGCAAATGTCAATAAATGTCAGTTCAATTTCTCCTTTCTTGCTCACCTTGAGCCTTAATCTCTTCTTGGCAAAGTATTACCCTTTACCCTTTGAAGATCATTGGCTTTCATTTGGAAAGGGAAATAAAATAAACCTTGTCTTGTTCCCTTTTAGCACCACATCGTCTGGGCAGAGTCACCATTCCCAATGGCAATCTTTCACACACAACAGAAAAACAGAGGCACTCTTGTTTTCTCTAGTATATCTCGTAAACCATTTCTTATTCTGAGTTTTAGTATTTTTGTAATGAATTCTCGGTTAAGAAACCTCTCTATGATTTTCCTTTGAAATGTTCCTCTCCTTTCCTCGTGTTTGCATTCTCAAATAACACCCTACAGAACTACACCGACTTCCCTAGGAGCCACCTAATTGGCTTCGTTATGGGATTATTTGTGATTGAGATTTCAGAATTTGTTCTCTTAGAGATGCCTATCTATTTGAATTACTCTCTTCTTTTAAGTTCCTGCACATAGATTCATGTTTTCTGTGAATATTTTGAAATTGCTTTCCTGAAAGTCAAGACACACATAAACTATTCCTTGTGTGTTTTCTTCCTTTGATTTTATGCCAATTTTTATGCACTGAAAAAAATCAACTCTTCATTTTTTCCCCAGGAAGTTCAAAGTAGCAATCCCTATGGTTGTTTCCTCTACCTTCTAGAAAATGATTCTATTAGTGCTATAAGTCAATAATGCATCAGATCTTCCACTTTAAAGAGGCTGAAGTTTCCTGAAGACATCTGTGTGTGTGTGTATGTGTGTACACACACACACACATATATAACACAATACATTTTATACTTTTCTGCATTAGTTATATCTCTGTTCTTGAGTTTTAATTGTGTTATAGAAATCTTCCAATTCACCCAGTATGTAAATTCCTATAATGGCAGTTACTAGTACTTTTCTCTCTTTGGTCCTTACTCAGATATCTTCCAAATATATATATGATCTCCATTGCCTCCAGTCATGCCCTACACATGGAGGCTATGATAACCTGGAAAATGCTTGATTGTAAGTCAAGCTCTGATCCTCTTCCAGAAAAGTCAGTAGCAAGATGCGTGGTCAGAATGAATGGACACTGGCAAAGAATGTTGCACCTCAGTTTGAGGACTAACCCTGAGATGGGGGTGGGATGAATAGACAAAAAAATCAATTAGACAATTTTCTAGATGAGGAAAGCAATTTTAAATCTGGTTGGAGAAAATATGACAGCATTAGATTGTAGAATGCTAGTTGGAGTCAGCCAACCAGACGTTGCCCACGACATTGGTGAGTCAGACATTGGTGATAACAGCTGAGCAGGAATGGGAAAATCAGCAAGGCAAATATACTTTGCTGAACATAGGATTTTTTAATTTCTAATCAGTTCATGTCTATAAATAAGCATTTCTCTTCTCTTTTGATGGTGTCAGGGAGAACTCCAAACTCTATGTGTCAGTTATTATTAAAAGACGATATCTACTTTCTTCTACTATAATTTCAATTGCGCCATCAGAAATGCGCAGACAGTTCTCCAAACTTTCACTTTCCGTGGTTTCAGTCACCCATCTGTGGGGTCCGAAAATAATTAAACGGTGCTGCTGTTCTGAGCAGCAGTGATCACATCTCACACCAGAGCTTCTTCCCAGGGGTACCTGCCAGCGGTGGGAACATTCAACATAGATACTGGGAAAACAAAAACAAAAAACACTTTCCCAAAACAGAGTCCATTTTAATGATGTAGCTAGAGAACATCTTCTGAGACCCTCGTTTGATGATCTGGCATACCTCAAAATGAGAAGAAACAACTGCCAACATCACTAAACTTTAGCATTGAACGCACACAACATGGATCTAGAAAAACGTAACATCATTAAAAGTGAAATGGAATGCTTAAAGACCAGTGTCCTAGGCATTACTGAACAGAAATGGGTTGCTATTGGTCATTTTGAATCAGACGATCATAAAGTTTACTATGCCAGAATTAACAGACTGAACAGGAATTGTGTTACAGCCAGCATCTAAAAAAGCGGTTCTCAACCTGTGGGTTGCGACCTCTTTGGGGATCGGATGACCTTTTCACAGGGGTCAACCAATTCATAACAGTAGCAAAATTACAGTTATGAAGTAGCAATGAAAATAATTTTATGGTTGGGGGGGGTCACCACAATATGAGGAAGTATATTAAAGGGTTGCAGCCTTAGAAATGTTGAGAACCACCGACCTAAAAGAATATTTCAAGATCCATCTTGAAATATAATGTAATTTGTGATAGGATAATCTCTATTTCCATATCTGGACCAAGAGCAACAAGAAGCAGAACAAAAACTGCGCTGCCATCCAGCTCCTGCGGCCTGTGAAGTCCCATGGCTGTAGTTCTTCCCTGGAGTGGAAGCTCTCCTCTTATCCCGCAGAGGCAGTGTCAAGCTGAGGGCCTTGGGCTTAGCAACCCAAGTTTCATGTTACTATTTTTCAAATGTATTCACTAACTATTACACTTAGTGATGAAGAAACTGACAAATTCTACCAAATTTCCATTGAAATTAATCCAACATGAAGTGAAGATATATTGGTAATCAATCACTGGTGAGAGGCATGCAAAAGCATGCAGTCCAACTACCTTTTTTTAAATAAGCGACTTGAATCTTTTCTTCAGGTATTTCAGTTAAGAAATATTTCAGTTTCAGAAATGTGCATGCCCTTCCCTTTTAGCGACCCGCCTTTTCACGCTTTATTCCAGTCCTTTACATTCCTCTTCCTCAGCCCTGTGATATTTTCTGTTCAGCTCTCACTTCATCCGTTTTCTCACAGATGTGTTCTGGAGCAAATTTCAGAACCTCCTCTGCTATGTACTTTGGTTTAGCTGCTTCTCTGGTTCTTAGGGTACTTCACCCTCCGTTGCTACAGAAGAAAAGAAATGAACCCAGTATGGCCATTTGTAAGGTTCAGTACTCAGCCATTACTCAATGGACTGAGAGGGGAAACAGAACATGTCAAATCTGTATGAGGAACATAGCTATGATCATAAATATCCATATATATTTCCATAGTATACATTTTATAATTCAAGGTGGCAGAATTTAAACAGTACCTACTAGCTGTCAAAGAAACTGTAGTTTCATAAGTCAGTTAACAGTGAGTAGGTTTACCTGCGTGTCGGGAGCAGTCATGGAGGTGGAATGGTTAAGCACATCAATACTGAAAATGGAAGCATCACGGTGTTGAATTCAATAGCCATTTAAAGGTGGGGGGGGGTCACGTAGCAGCCTGTTTACAGTCTCAAGATTACAGTCTTCAAAACGTTATGGGCTCACTTCTACTCTGTCCTACAGGATGACTACGAAAACAAACCATGTGGAAGACAGTTGATTTGACTTTGGTGTTTGAAGTTACAAAGAAAATAAGCTACCGGAATTAACGCAATCATCTTTGCAAGGATCCTTCTTTGCACAGTCAGAAGAGAGAGTGAATGTTGAGCAAATGTTGAAGTATTTTCGAGAGACTACCTTCCCACACTACTGGCTGCTACTTCCAGCACCAGACAATGAGCTCTTCCTTTTCAAAGCAAAAGAAGACAACTTTGGGTCTGAGTAGATAGTGACTGAATTTTAGTCTTGAAATTAAAGCCTGATTCAAACATGCACTTCCGTTTTGTTTCCTTTGAGAGAGCCAAGAGAATGAGATAATAATTCCAAACATTTCGAATATGAAGAAATGCCAAGACTGATACATTGTTTCCTATGTCGTGATCTCAGGACAGAATGCTCAGCTCATAACACAGTTAGGGAGATTTCTGGGATGCAAAAGCACTTAGATAGCACAATGGGTTTCCATTTCTAATTCCCTTCCAAATTAATTTTTATGATTTCTTGGGAACATTCTCAATTCCCTACTCAGATCATGAAATTTTGATTAAACATTTAATGAGATTCATTGTATAGTTCTGTTTCATTTCCCAAATCCCTTCAATCCACCAGGTTTATTCATAGTGACCTATCTCTAAGATAAACTATTAATAGAAACTAATTAGCTTTTTAAGGATTTATAGCACTCAGTCCATTAATCTCTGCTCCATAGTTATAGGTTTCTCATTTATTTGGATCTAGCATTGTTGAAAGCCTACTATGTGATGGCTGCTATGATAGAGGATGGAAGAATCAGAAATGAATAAAAACGGCAATGTATCTGTCAAAAAATTCATAGTAAGTTTGGTGCAATGGTTGCAACAAAGGGCTCACATACAATAGCAGTTGAGGGAATGGTGCGGAATTGGGCAGTGCTTTTTCTGTTGCTTTCAAATTTGCTGTGAGTCAGAATCCGCTTACTGGCATCTAACACCAACAACAATAATTGAAAACATTAAAAATGTTAATGTGTGAAATTGATATAAGGATAAGTTAGTATGAAAATACCTGGTGCATGGGTTCATTCTGGCCTCATTTTCAGATAAGCATCTCAAATAACAGGAGAAGTAAAAGAAATTATTGCTTATAGGATTCCACACCACTCTTTATCTGTCAGTTTGTCATATCATGGTGGCTTTTGTGTTGCTGTGGTGCTGAAGGCTATGTCACCATTCTTACATGTACCATAAGGACAGACTATGATGAAGGAATAAGAAAGAAATTAGTTCCTCACAAGGCAAGCCTCAAAATGAGAAGGAAGAGCTGAAGATATCAACTTAATTGTTCATAGCAAAGACCCCTTTTCTTCAACACAAACAGCTGCTGTGCACACCGACTTTTCTAGATGGAATACACAGAAACAAGTTGACTAAATCTGTGGGAAGAGAAGATGAAGAAGCTCATGCCAGCAGCTAAAACCAGGCCAGGGGCTGACTGTGAAGCAAAACACGAATTGCTTTTTAGTAAGTTCAAGTTGAAGCTGAAGAAAATGAATAAGAAAATCCAGGAGAACCAAAATGTGACCTTGAGAATATCCACCCATATTTCAAGAACATCTGAATAACAAATACGATGCTTTGAATATGAACAGCTGAAAACCCTATGCACTGTGGAATGACAGCAAGAACATCACAGATGTAGAAGGCAAGCAGTCATTCAAAAGCCAGGAAAGAAAGAAAAGATCAAAGTGGATGTCAGAAGAGACTCTGAAACTTGTTCTTGGTCATAGAATTAATAAGGCAAGTGGATGGCATGATCAAAGAGCGGAACAGAAATTTTCAAAGGTCAGACCAAGACCTAGAGTTAGAACATAAAAAAGAAAGAATATTCTCAACATATCTAACAGTGAAAGATCTCAAAAAAGTAAAGCTTCAACTTGAAATATTAAAAGAATCTATTAAAATATTGAATGATGCAGAAAGCACCAAAAGAGGATGCAAAGAATACACGGTCCCTGTACTGAGCAGAACTAATTAACATTGTCCATGTCAGGAGGTAGCATATGAGCAAGAACTAATGGTGCTGAAGGAAGAAATTCAAGCTGCACTGAATGCATTAGCCACAAACAAAGCTCCGGGAATTGATGGAACACCTACTGAAATGTTACAACAAGCTGATGAAACACTAGAAGCATTCCTCTCATCTATGCTAGGGAATTTGTAAGACAACTACTTGGTCAAATGACTGGAAGAGATCCATATTTGTACCCATTCAAAGAAGGTGACCCAACAGAATGCTTAAATTATAGAACCATATCATTAATATTCCACATGAGTAAAATTTTGTTGAAGACCAAACAAAAATGATTGTGGTAATCCATTGACAGGGAGATGCCAGAGGTTCAGGCCGGATTCAGAGGAGGTTGTGGAACAAGGGGCATCATAGTTGATGTCTGATAGATCTTGACTGAAAGCAGAGAATCCCAAAAGGCGTTTTCCTTATATTTTAAAAAATCATTTTATTGGGGGCTCATCTAATTCTTATCACTATCCATACATCCATCCATTGTGTCAAGCGCATATGTACATTTGTTGCCATCATCATTCTCAAAATACTTGCCTTCCACTTGAGCCCTTAATATCAGCTTCTCATTTCCCCCCTCCCTCCCCACTCCCCGCTACCTCATGAACACATCATAATTCATAAATTGTTATTATTTTGTCATATCTTGCCCTGCCTGACATCTCCCCTCACCCACTCTTCTGTTGTCCGTCCCCCAGGGAAGAGGTTACATGTAGATCCTTGTAATCGGTTCCCCCTTTCTGACCCACCCTCCCAGTATCACCACTCACACCACTGGTCCTGAAGGGATCATCCGCCCTGGATTCCCTGTGTTTCCAGTTCCTATCTGGACCAGTCAGTGTACATGCTCTGGTCTAGCCAGATTTATAAGGTAGAATTGGGATCATGATAGTGGGGGAGAGGAAGTATTTAGTTTCCTTGTGTTTTATTGATTATGCAAAGACCTTCGACTGTGTGGACCGTGACAAACGATGGATAACCCTAAGAAGAAGAGAAATCAGAGAACATGTCATTGTGCTTATGCCGAACCTCTACATGTGAGAACAGAACAAGGGAATACTGCATGGTTTAACACAAGATAAGCATGTGTTCGGAATGTATATTTTCACCATTCTTGCTCAATCTAGTTGCTGAGCAAATAATCAAGAAGCTGGATAATATGAAGTAGAATGCGAAATCGGGATTGGAGGAAGGCTTATAAAGAACTGCAGATAAAGATATGCAGATGGCAACACCTTACTTGCTGAAAGTGGGGAGGACTTGAATCACTTGCTGGTCAAGATCAAGGACTGCAGCCTTGTGTGTGGATGGATGACAGCTCAATGTAAAGAAAACCAAAATCTTCACATCTGGATCAATAGGGAACATCATTATACCTGGAGAAAAGATTGAAATTGTCAAGGATTTTATCTGCTTGGTTCCAAAATCAATGCTTATGGAAGGAGCAGTTGAGAGCTCAGGCAATTCATTGCAATGGGTAAATCTTCTGCACAAGCCCTCTTTAAAGTGTTGGAAAGTAAGGATGTTACTTTGAAAAGTAAGGTGTACCTAACTCAAGCCATGATATTTTCCATTGCCTCATATGCATGTGAAGGTTTTTATTAGACTAGGTTTACTTGATAAAAGAATACAGTGACTCTCATATATGTATAAGAGAGTGCTTTATATCAATAAGTAATTATATATGAAGAAAACAGCCCAACCCAGTCCAACTCCAGTTAGTAAGTCTGATACTAGCCCATAAGCCCCTCTTTAGACTCACAAAGTCATATGCTATGATGTATAATGCAAAAATGTAGCAGGCTGGTGGGTTCAAAGTTGTGGAGATCCAATGTCAGTAGAAAATATTCCAGAGCTCCAACAGCCCTCAGGGTGGCCCACAAGCTGGAAGGTAAAGGTAAAGAGAGAGAGGCCAGCCTCCAGAGATTATATCTTGGGTTGCTTCTCCAAGTGCGCTCATCGGGCTGTGACCTGATTGATAGGTTAAACTACACTTTTATATATCTTCAAGTTGACATACAGTTGTGTAACTATCACAAAGTTGGACATTGAATCTAGAAGAATGAAGGGGAAAAAACCCAGCAGTTGAACTCTGGTGTTGGTGAAGAATATTGAAAGTACCATGGACTATCTGTCTTGAATGAAGAGCAGTCAGAATGCCCCTTAGAGCCTAGGACGGTGAGACTTTATTTCATCCACCTGTACATGTTAGGAGAGACCAGTGCCTGAAAATGACGTCATGATTGGCAAAGTTAAATGGCAGCATAAAAGCGGCAGACCCTTAATTAGATGGATTGACACGGTGGCTGTAATAATGAATTCAAAATAAGAATAATTGTAAACATGGTGGAAGACCTGGCAGTCTTTCCCTCTGCTTTACATATGGTCGCTATGAGTCACAAATGGCGCAAGGGTACCTGACAGTAACAAGGAGTTTCAGAAGGAAGAAATCTGTATTAGAAGAATCACAACCAGAATTCTCTTAAAAGCTAAAATGATAAGACTTCATCTCATGAATTTTGGACATGTCCAGTGGAGGGGTCAGTCTTTGATGAAAGACATCTTGTTTGATAGAAAAGAAGAGGAAGACCCCTTAGTGAGATGGTTTGGTGCAACATTGGACTTGAACACAAGAAAGTTCATAAGGATTATGTGACTGGGCAATGCTTCAAACAGGGTTGCAAACCACATAATCGACATCAATAAAAACAAGACAATAAAGTAAGTTAAGATAAAGATAGTAGTAGTAATCTATTAAAAACGTAACTCATTTGGGCTTTATGACTCATGTTGTTAGGTTTCATCAAGTCTGCTCTGACTCCTAGAAAGCCTACGTACAAGAATGAAACATCGTGCCATTTTCACAATTGTTATGCTGTTTCAATCCACCCCATTAGGATCTTCTTCTTTTCACAGGCCTTCTAGATTCCCAAACATGGTCTTCTGAAGGGACTGATTTCTCCTGAAAACGTTTCCAAAGTACTGGAGATAGTCACACCATCCCTACTCACTCTTCTGGAAGTCCATGGTAGTTCTAATATTCTTTGCAAATACTACAGTTCATATGCATCATTTATTCCTGCAGATTTGCCAGATGCAATACATAATTTTATTTATTTAGCTTTTATTGTTGCTTCCAGGAACATTGATTGTAGATTCAAGTAAAAAATAAAATCCTTGGCAACTTCAATCTTTTCTCTGTTTATGGTGAAACAGTATATTCTTTTTTCGTAAAGATTTTTTTTTCATATTAAATTGCAATACATATTGAGAACTATATGTCTTCAGCAATTGCTTTAAGGTCTCCTCACTTTCAGGAAGCAGAGTTGTGTCATCTGAATATTTGAGGCTTCAATGAGCCATCCTCCAATTCTGACCCAAGAAGTTTACAGTCTTTAGAAACGCACAAGGGAAGTTCTATCTTGCCCTGTAGAATCACTGTGAGTTGGCATCAGCTCCATGGTAGTGAGCTTGGTTTTTTGTTTTTACTTTTATTAGGATATTCTAAGTGGATAGAGGTTTATAACAGTGGTTAATTACCTGTGGGGGTGGACATTAATGTGTAACGAGAGAACATTGTGTGAGTAAAGAATATATTCTGTATCTTGAACTGAGTTTTTTGTTTTTTTTAAGTTAGCATGTGTTTTATTGCATATAAAATTTACCTCACAAAAATGGTTTTTAAAGCATGTATTTTTACCCCTATGTTTCTGAACTTTTAAATATTCATGTTCTATTGTAGTAAAGACATTTTAAGAAAAAAATGGGGATAGATATGTGATATTTCTTAAAACAAACATAAAAATGTACCGTTTTCCTGGCTTACCTCTGACCCTAGTTGCCCATAACTCTTTAAGAGCTATGTGGATACCTAGGTTATTCTTGGAAATGTTATGTGATTTAAAGTCACTTCTAAATTCCCAATTTCTGCCAGTTCTGAACTTTGAACTTGGCAGTTTTTCAACACAAACTTTATCTCTTGACATTGAAAGCCCAGTTTTCCCTTTTCAAACATGAATAATCCAGGGATCTTTTGAAACTGCAAATAGTAATGCAGAAGCTCTTGGGTGGGATCTAGGCAGCTGCACGTCTCACCAGCTCCCTGGCGATGTTGGGACTCTTGGTGGGTGGGCCACACTTGGAGTAACAAAGCTGTACTGAGCACTGGTTTGCCTTTTCTCTCTGATAAGCATCCCACCGGATTCTTCCCCAGGGTTCTTATGCCTGAAATACACCACTCACTAGGTAAATGCCTAAGATGAACCAATCCCAGGGTCTGACTCCTCACCTCCACCACCCCCACCCAAAAAATAAATGGAAAGAAAGAAAACTCACTGTTGATGAATAGATTCTTATTTGTGGTACTCCTGTAAGACAGAGTAGAATTGTATGTGTTTTTGAGCCTCTCTTTATGGGAATAGAGAACCTCATCTTTCAGAGCAGTTAATGGTTTTGAACTGCTGACCTTGCAGTTGGTAGCTCAACTTGTCACCCCCTACACCATCAGGACTCCATCGGGTCCAGACAGAACATTGTTTAGTGACTATCCATGTACAAGGAGTCTTTGGTGTCTGCGGCCATATCACTGGATGTCGTCTGATCTCGGAAGCTAAGCATGGTCAGGCCTGGTTAGCACTTGGCTGGGAGGCATCTTTGGGCAGCCCAACTTGCAATACTCAAGGTACTGTAGAAGGCATATCCAGTGAACCGCTCTCCAAAGAAAACTGTTCGAAGTGTTATCTACCCTGCAGCACGTTGGGTCCTCAGGAGTCAAAACGGACCTGACAGTCAGTTTTCTTCTCTTTTTTATTGGTAGACACACAAGGACTCTAGTGGCCCAACAGCCAAGTATTTGAGAGTAACTGGAAAGAGAGTGGTTCAGACCTAGCGGTGAATCGATGGGAGAAGAATGTGTCAGTCAGCTTCTGAAATATTTGCACCCTTGGAAACCGAGGGGGCAGCTCTACTCTGTCCTATAGGAGTTCTGTGAGTCAAATGACTGGCAGAGGGCAATGAGTTCTAGACATAAACCGAATAGGACTAATGTATTTACCTGGGGAAGAAGATGTCATGCTTCAGTTATTTTTACAAAATAACAACTTTAGCCTATATTAAAATATATTCCTTCTGCCTCTAACTCTTTGTAGGAGTCATTGCACGTCCCTGAAGTCTTAAACATGGAATATTATAGACGATGGAATCATTCCTTAATCATGCTACAGCATTACTAGTGTGTTACACGGGGAGCTACTGAGATTTATTCTTACCTAAAGAGGTTGTAGACTGTCATTCTTTATGAGCTCTGTGGGCTTTTTGAAATCAGTTTTGTTTTCCTAATCCCCCCAAAGACTCTTAGCTGTTTATTATTATTATATTTCAGTGTGCTTGGATCTTGTCGATATCTTCCCCTCACCTAATCAGTGGTTTCTCCACAATTATAAAGCTAAAAGGAAACACCAAGTATTTTAGCTTAAAATTTAAAAAGACTCTTAAGGAGATAATATTTCCTGCTTTAGGAAAACCCCGCGGCTTTGTGTCCAACTTCCTCCTGTTTGATTCCACAAAGGGCGAGTTTGATTTCTTTTCATTATCGGCTACGTTCCACAGCATTTGTCCATATTTGGAGATCGAACTCATTTGCAGCATCGTTTAGAATAAATTCAACAGTAACTATGATTACTACTACTACTATTATTATCTGTTTAATACTTCTCTACTGCCTGGGAATGAAATGGTTAGCACCACTAAGACTCTTCTCATAAAGATGAAAATCTAGTGGGGGTCAGCAGCCAATAGTACTCAAGTATTCATTGAAAATATAACAGTTCAGCATTCTATGTTGTTGACATTAGGTGCCATCGATTTGGCTCTTCGCCACAGCTATCCGACGTACAGCAGCATGAAACACTGCAATGTCCTGCTCCATCTTCACAGCCTCCCTTGCCTGAGTCCATTGATGAAGCCACTGTGTCAATCCAGCTTGTGCAGGGACGTCTTCCCTTCCACCTCCCCTACACTTTAGCAAACATAATGTCCTTCTGCAGGGACTGGTCTCTCCTGACAATATGTCCATACTATCTATGTAAGACAGAGTCTAGCCATCCCTGCCTCTAAGGAGCACTAACACCTCACTTCTTTCTTACAGATAAATTTGTCCTTTTAGCAGTTCAATATTCTTTCCATATTACCCTCCAACACCACAATTCAAATGCACCAATTCTGCTCCAGTCTTCCAGATTCAAGGTCCAATCTTCCATATGCATACAATGCAATGGACAATACCATGGCTTGGGTCCGGCCCACCTTAGTCCTTAAGTAACAACCTTGCTCTTTAATAATCTAAAGAGGTCTTGTGCAGATTTAACAAATTCAATATGGCTTTTGATTTCTTGGTGCTGCTACCATGAATATTGATTGTGAATCCAAGTAAGACAAAATCCTTGACCACTGCAACCTTTTCTCCTTTGTTCATGATGTTAACTGTGGTCCAGGATTGGGGTCTTTCTTACATTGAGTTGCAAAACACACTGAAGAATACAATCCTTGACCTTCGTCAGCAAGTGCTTCAAGTCCGCCTCACTTTCAGCAAGCAAGGTTGTGTTATCGGCCTACAACAGGTTGCTAAGAAGCCTTCCTTCAGTCCTGATGTCTTACGCTTCATCATATAATGCACCTTCTCTGATGATTTGCTCAGCATATAGATTGAACAAGAGTCTAGAACCCCCACGCACACCTTTCCTGATTTGAAATCATGCAGGATTTCCTTGGTTTGTTCATACAACTGCCTCTTGATCCAGGTACAAGTGCTGTACGGACACAATGACGTGTTCCAGAACACCCATTCTTCTCAAAGACTTCTATAATAGTCATTGTGGGTAATATTTTTGGTGATTGGCAATCATTGGATATTTATTGAATACATTAATAGATGGTTTTATCTGCATATATTGCTGTTAGCTGTCATCAGGTTGGTTCTGACTGTTAATGACCCAATATGCTCAAAGCAGAGCTGCTCTAAACAATTGTCAGAAGCTGATTGCTTGATGAATGCTTATCTCCAGGGCACTGCGGGGTGAACTTGATCTATTCGGTTAATACTCCTTCACTTTATTGTTTGCAATGCCCTTTGGGGGAAAACTCCATTGTCTTTTAATTCTATTATTCTGTAAAATTTCTGAAGCCTCTGAGTATATGGTTGTATTTCATTTATTTGACCCCAGTATTTCTTAAGACTTGTATTTCCCATAAATTTGAACATCTCCTTAAATTCTAGACTTCTTTTTTGATGCAAAGACTTAATCCTGTTGTCGTGCTAGCTATACAGTCTCTTCTCATAATGCTGGATCAGTCAGCAGTGGAGAACTAGAAGAGCGCTGGTTCAGATCCTGGCTCTGACCTACTTAGTGTCTGAGGCTTCAGTGTGAGTGTTACAAAAAATAAGGCTTCTCCAGGGTATTTGACTATTAACTAGCCTAACTGCATGATTTCGCTTTAGTTTAAGAGCTATGTACAAAAAAACCCAAAACAAACCTAGTCATTAGACATGCAGCTTTTATTATTGACCTACACGTCTGTACATCGTATCCCCTCTTTTCCTTGTCATGGTTTTGAATTGTATCACTAGATAGAATCTAAAACATAATCATGTAAATAAGTAATTTATAATAAATAATATAAATAAATAATCATGTGAAAATATTGAGGAATATATAAAAAGTTAAAAGATTGATCTCCTAAATGTAGGAGAAATAAACACCATAAGGGTCATAAAGGATTGAGATGAGCGAACTTTCCAAGTTGATTTGAAATCAATAGAGAGGACGTATTATTTAACCTTCTGTGGAGAATGTTCCCACCATGTCTGACTGATCTTTGCAAATTACATTGTTGAAGAGGAAGGATCTTTTTTTCTGTTCCCCAAGATATGAAAGGTTTAGACTGTGTATCTGTGCATGTATGCTTAAGAGATAAGGGACACAGATTGAAGAGACACAGAACTAATAGAGATCAGGTTATTCTGAGGAGTGTGGGAGACCGTCTTTTCACAGTCACATTACATTTTAATGATGTTATTTCAGTTATATGCATATTCTCTACTGGACTCCCCTAGCAAGGTCATGATCAAATTTTTGTGAGGATAGAAGCTTATTAAAGATAATAGTCATTTTTAAGGAAAAATGTAAGCCAAAAAAGTAATTATTTACTTAGAGTGAGAAGTAAAGAAACATAAAACTGTATATTTTAGAAGCTAACAGATGTATCATCTGGCTTGAAAGAATGTATCCCATTGTATAAACTTAAGGTCAGCTATGAAATCTCAAAGTTGTCCCTGGTAATTCAGAACTACGAGTTGGTGACCAGTATGAGTGTGGAGGGTTGCAGACCTTCTCGTTCTTGAAATGTAAAAGTAGAAGGATACAAAGAGAATGTTCTAGACAAAACTCCCAACAATAATGGGAGAAGTGGGGCACTCATTGCGAAAGTCCACGTCTATCATGGCTCCTGCTTCCTAGCTGACATTCCTCAACACACATCAAGCAGTAAAAATTCTGTAAAGGTGAATTTCTGAAAGATTGCTGCTACTTTTAAAAGTGTGATTATGAGGCTCTTATGACAGGGCTTGATAAGATCCTGTTAGGAAGCCTCAGTGACTCTTCCAGAGAAGGCCTGGTGGGTAAATACTAGAGGGACAGGAAATGCAGCTGTTTCCTTTTAAATTGTAGCCAGCTCATGCTCTTTTTAAAAATAAAAATGACCTAAATCAGTAATTATTACCTGAGATGGTTTTGTCTGGCTTTCCATACGGAAGCTTGGTTCCCACCCTGGGCCTTCTAAATGGAGCCGTCTCCTGGTAGTGCTAACCTGCCAGTGTTTCTCTAAAACTCCTAAGGGCTTGCCGGCGATGCATGGGTACAGCAGCCAGTGGTAGAACTTCAGTTCAGGATACAAGAATCTGCAATCCCATACGACAGGAAATTTGGATTGTATGGTGGAAATGTGCTCAGATAGCGTCTTCATCTGCTTGGGAAAGCCACGGCGATGTCATTTCCTCTGACCAAAGGCTTGGTTTGGAAGGATGGGACGGGTTGGGTCCTGACTTTGTTGTTCATCCAAGATATTTTTATGTTTAGTTTTATGGGGTGGAAAAAAGTGAAGCCAGTGCTAGTTTAATGAAGCTGAAAACATTTACAAACAATTCTATTGGGTGATGAAATGGAAATGATTTATTTTGAGAAGCTGGTGGAAAATCCACTTGTATTCTGTTAAAATTGTTTGGATTCTAGCAAGGCTAGGCATTTGATAATGGCATGTTCTTAATTATGAACACTCTTCTCCAAAAACTAGCTCCATGACTTTATGAAGCACTTTCTTAATCTTTGCAACTTAAAAATAGTATCTTATTTTATAGAGATAACATTGCTAATAGATTTTAGAAATGTTTTCCTAAAATAAATGATAATAATGTAAACTATAAGCCAAAGTTTATGCATTCATGTATAATGTATGAATGTCCATTCTGCACGTTGTAAATAATGGGGGACACTATCAACATTAATCAGGGAATGGGTATATGGAAGCACTCTATTTCTATTTAATTTGTGAGTAAACTTAAAGCTGCTTGAAAAATAAAGACAATTGATATTAAAATGTACTTTACTTTTATATAGGAATTAATAGGATCTGCTCATAAATCATCTTCAAAAATAAAAGCCATACTATGAGCTTGAATCAGGCCCTACATGCTGAATTAACATGTATATTATTCTGGCAAACCTGTGACTAGCATTCTCAGTGAATATTATTGCAAAGTTTCCCTGACAACCAACTCCCTTAGCTTATGTACATAGTATCCAGTCACCAAAGGATTTAGTCTGTACATGTGAATAATTCAGGTATTGCGATATGGAGGTAGCCTTCATTGGCCCAATATCCCTCTCTCAACCGTGTTTTAAAAAATTAGATGCAGAGTCTAATCAATGACAATATTAATAGAAGAACTTTATGCTAAACAGAGATGATTGATTAAACTACCATAAACTAACAAGGAGATCTCTAGAGGAGAGCCAAAGGCAGATGAAAAACATAGATGGAAGAATAGGTTTTGGGTTCCCACTAAATCCTAGCTCTAATTTAAGAACATTTCATTCTTACGTCCTGGTCCTGCTCAAATGATACTCACCTTCAGGAGGGGAACACTGAAGATATGGGTGCTATAGCAAAGTGTGGTGAAGAAATTAGATGGTGTCTGACTATCAGATAAAACAGGTAGAATGAACTGCTAAAGTCTTAAAGGCTTGTTTCCAAACAAGCAGCCCTCTAAGTGAGATGTCAACTAAGTCCACATGAAGAGGTACACCACCATCAGTGATCAAAAGATTGTAAATAATATAATTTGAAGCCAAAGGAGAGAATCATATAAGAGCCTGAATTGTGAGATTCTGGTTTGCAGAAGGCTATGGATGACAGTGGAAGCCCAAGATACATTTGTGAGAGAGATCTACACAGGAAATAAGCCTGGGGTAAGTCCCCTGTATCCACCACAGAGGGATGGGAAGAAACTGGTTACCAAACAGAGTGCACTGGAGAGATGACAGAAGGAGATCAAAATGAGAAGCCTGACTTGAACTGTCAAAATCTGATCAGATGGTCCTCCGGTGAGATGCATTTCAAGCCTGGTTGGGTGTTCAACATTTTCTGGGTTGTTGTTTTTTTTCATATTGGAGTTTATATCAGATGTGTTTTGTCATTGCGGTAACCCTCTTAGACAGCTAGTAGCATAAGGATTTCTGGGGAGCACAGTTGGGGGAGGTGGTTGGAAAACAGAGCTGATATTAAGGAGTTCAAGAAGGAAAAGGAATTTTTGAAACTGACTGTGGTAGGCATTGGGCAATAATTCCTGATGTGATTGAATGATGGAATAATATAATATCTATTATCTCCCAATAAAGTAGTTTGGGTGAAAAACAACCATGACCTTGATAGAGTCAAAATGACAAATTGTCATTATCACATTGTGAATTAATAAATGAAGACAGAGAAAAGTGGTTTCCATTCTAGATGTATCTATCAAGACTGGTAACTGAAGTGTGTCAATGGATATACATAGTTTACATACAAGACTCTCATGTCTTATTCCCTTTAGAAAAGTTTTTTTTCCCCTTAATTTCAAAGATAGAGAACCATGAATTAGAGTTTCATTAACCTATCCTCAGTCACATAGAGAAAATAATAGAATTAAAAATTCAAGTCCCTGCTTTTACAACATGCTACATGATCTCTACAATCCTCTCCCTTCAGTTCACCATGACCTTGGGCTTGGGGCTAAAACACACCTAAAATTCCCGGGCTTCAGGAAAGAGCATCCTGTCTTTATTTCTTTGAAGACAGATTTGCTTGTTCTTCTGGTAGTAGGTGGTACTTCTGGTATTCTTAGGAGAACTATTATTTAATTGTATTAATTCTTCTTTGGTCTTTCTTATCTAATATCCAGCTTTCACACACATGAGGCAATTCAAAATACCATGGCTTGAATCAGTTGACATCCTTGCTCTCGAGCTCTTTAAAGAGGCCTTGTGGAGCAGCTTTCTCCAATGTGTTGTGCCATTTGAACATCACAGTCCAGGGAATAGGAGCGGTGACTAAATGTATTGCAAAGGGTATAATCTAACAATACAATTGGTGCTAACAATTTCAAGTATTGACACAGAAATTCAGTCTGAATCTGTCAGGAAGGAATCCCTTGTGTTAGGTAAGACTTGCTATCATGGTCAACATACGTACATATGAGTATGCGTAGTCCCTATACAGGTGTGTACACACACACATACACATGCAAGGGACTTGAAGAAGTATGCAGAAAAATTGATAAAAGGGGAAAAGTGTGAATATGTAATATATTTCTAACTGTGTATTATACACACTTAGCATATAAAAGTGTGATTTTATGATTTTCCCATAGCATTGCTATGACATATGAAGCAACCCATGCAACATTATAGGGGGGTGGTAAGGACTGGAAAGACCATGTCTTTCTGTTAAAGAGTAATGTTGTGATCACTTAGGTGAACGATAGACTTTGGGAAGTTTAAAGAATCAGCTTACCATATGGTCTTTTCATCTGAGCTTTGGACCTGAGCCACTAGGAGTTAATTAATGAAATATCATAGCTGCTGAGAGCGATATTTCCTTTTCTGAAATGAGTATTACCCATTAACCAATCTCCATGCTGTTAGTACTCAGCATCTACTTCGATGCTTCAAGAAAATGTCATGGCCCCCAAAGAGCTGTTTCTCTTCAGTTCGACTCCTAACACCAGTCCGATGTCACTTGAATAAAGTTTCATGTGGAGCAGTAGCAAAAACAGATGTTTGATTTTACCAATAATGAAGAAATTATCCCATATTTAAAGTACTAAAAGAGGACCATAGTAAAATCTCAAATTCTCAGGGTTAGACGTCTGCACAATCTATTCCCAACACTATTGGGGACATTCATGATCTACTCGCATGCAAGCCAAAGTGTGCTGAAGGCCATCCCACAAGGGTTGTAGCAGTAAATGATAGGGAACTGTCAGACGTTAAGGTTGGATTCAGAAGAGAACTTGGAATAGGCACTTTTTAATTTTTTTTTTGCTTATGTTAGATGGATCTTGTTGAAATCAGCGAAAACCAGAAAGATGTTTTACTCACGTTTTATTGACTATGCTAAGGCATTTGACTGTGTGGATAGTAACAAACTACAGGGAGCCTTGAGAAGAATGGGAATTCCAGGCCACTGCGTTGTGTTCAAAAGGAACCCGTACATGGATCAAGAGGCAGAACAAGTTAAGATAGGGAAAGTTGTGCAGCAGGGTTATAGCTTTGATTATCCTTACTCAATCTTCAGGCATAGTGAGTCATTCGAGAAGATGGTTTATGTACAGAAAAATATAGCATCAGGATTAGAGGAAGGCTTATTAACAATCTGTGCTGTGCAGAGGAGACCAGACTGCTTGCTAAAGGTGAGGAGGATGCGGAGTACCTGCTGATGAAGACCAGGGATTCCAGACTACAGTATGGGTTACAATTCCATGTGAGGAAAACCAAAGTCCTCACAACTGGGCCATTAGGTAACATTACGATAAATGGAGAGAAGATTGACGTTTTCAAGGATTTCATTTTGCTTAGATTCGCAATCAAACCTCATGGTAGCAGCAAATGTCACATTGACTTGGATAAATCTGCTGCCCAAGATTCTTTACCATTGAAAAGCAAGGTGTTACTTTGAGAGCTAATGTGTGCCTTATCTAAGCCACGGTATTTTAAATGACCTCATATGCATGTAAAAGTTTGGCACTGAAGAAGAACGATCGAGGAATAATCAGTGCATTTGAATTACGGTGCTACTGAAGAATATTGAAATTGCCAGAGACTGTCAAAAGAAAAACAAACCGGTCTTGGAGGAAGGATTCTTGTACTTTGGACGTATCTTCAGGAAACACTGAACCGTAGAGATGGATATCCTCATGTGTAATATAGAGAGGCAGCTGAAAAGAGGAAGGTCCTTTACAAGATGGATGGACACAGCGGCTGCAACGAGGGCTCACCCTAAGAACAATGGTGAGGATGCCGGATAGTGTCTCACTCTGTTGTACGTAGGTAGCTGTGAGTCTGAACCAACGAATAATGCCAAAAACATGATCAGAAAAATCAGTTAATCATTTAAAACTGGGTGTTTTACATTAAATCCTAATAACCAGAAAGCATAACACTGAACTGAAAAAAGCTCTTTTAAGCAAAGAATCCACAAGCTTGATAGCTTGTTTTGGTATGAACATTTAGAAGCACTTTAAAAAAAATCGTTTTATTAGGGCCTCATACAACTCCTATCACAATCCATACATACATCAATTGTGTAAAGCATATTTGTACATTTATTGCCTTCATCATTCTCAAAATATTTGCTCTCCACGTAAGCCCTTGGCATCAGGTCCTCATTTTCCCCTCCCTCACTGCTCCCTCATGAACCCTTGATAATTTTTAAATTATTATTTTGTCATATCTTGCCCTGTCTGACATCTGCCTTCACCCACTTTTCTGTTGTCCATCCCCCATGGAGAAAGTCACATGTAGATCCTTGTAATCCATTCTCCCTTTCCAACCCACCATCTCTCCACCCTCCCAGTATCGCCACTCATACCACTGGTCCTGAAGGGATCATTCGCCCTGGATTCCCTGTGTTTCCAGGTCCTATCTGTACCGATGTACATACTCTGGTCTAGCCAGACTTGCAAGGGAGAATTCGGATCATGATAGTGGGACAACAGTGCCTCTTAACGACCCCACCATTTTAGATTATTTGATCTACATTAACCAGTAGACAGAGGAAGGGAAATATTTAAAAGACTATGAACTTTGAAATGAATTAGAGTCATTTCTTCTTATCACCCAACTAATAATGAAACATGATTACATATGAATCATCAGTATGGAAGTATTTATTACAAAATTTCTAATAATGTTCATAGCAAAACTTGGTATGCGCTTGTAGAATATTCTGCCTTACTTCAGACAAGGAATATCATATGGTGAGTTGTGATAAAAACCATAGTTAAAACTGTGCTTTTTCTTTGAAATTCACCCTCCCTACATGATTGCTGAAGTCAAAATGGGTGCAAAAGCAAATGTGGTAAAGACAGTTGATGGGGCCCACTGATTAGAAAATACAGCATCTAACTCTAGAGTCTTAAATGCTTGAAGTTAAATGAGCGGCTGTCTAGCAGGGAATCAACAAAGCCCATGTGGAAGAAGCACACCAGCCTGCATCATTATGAGGTGTTGACAGGATCAGAAATGAGGCATGAGAAGACCCAAAACACTCAGATTGATGTGATCGAGGGGTGTCAGAGTGGAGACCCAAAGCCCACCTGATGACAATTGGTCATCCACTCACAGATAGGTCATAAAGAAAGGACGATCAGCCAGTGTCGTATAGCACCGATGAAACACTCAACATTCTTCTACTTCTGTAATGCTTCCTCCACATCACTATCATGACCCCAGTTTTAACTTACAAATCCAGCTAGACCAGAACAATTACACTGGTACAGATAAGATCTTTAGACACATGAAATGCAGTCACATAACTCCCCAGGAACAATAATGGGAGTAGAGATACCATGAGGTAGGGAGAAGGTGAGGAGAGAAGGGGGAAGAAAGGGAAACCGATCACAATGATCAATGTTTTACCGCCACCACCCCTCTCGAGAGGGACGAACAACAGAAACGTGGGTGAAGGGAGAGAGTGGATGGTATAAGATACGAAAATAATAATATTACATAAATTATCAAAGGTTCATGCGTGTGGGAGGGTGGGAAAGAGTGGAAAAAGAGAAGCTGATACCAAGGGCTGAAGTAGAAAGAAAATCTTTTGAAGATGCTGATGGCAACATATGTACAAATATGCTTCTTACAACTGGTTTATGGATTGTTATGAGAGCTGTAATAGTCCCCAATAAAATGATATTTTTTTAAAAAGGAAAATACACCCCCAACAAAACAAAACCAAAAAACCTGTACTTTTATCTCTCAGGTTGGAATTATTCTGCTCTTTTCTAATAATGTGTTTTTAAATCACACACTTTCACTTTCCAATAATTAAAACATCTATTTAGGTTATAGTACAAAACTGCTTAATAATATTTTATAAATATTCTCTCAAACTACTAAATTAAATTATAAGTGTGAGGTCAAAATAAGAGGTTATTTTTTCTCTTTTAAATATAGAAATAATTCATGTTTATTCTAGAAAAAAATTAAGAAAAATACATAAAATCCCCCTATAATTTATTCAAAAGATGTTTTTTGAAAAGTAAACCTCTTCTGACCTAAATCATGGTGTTTTCAATATGCATTTGAAAGTTTGACAGTGAAGAAGGAAGACCAAAGAAGAATAGATGCATTTTAATTATGGTGCTGATCAAGATTACTAAAAGTACCATGTACTTCCAGGAGAATAAACAGATCTGTCATGGAAGAAGTACAGCTAGAACGCTTCTTTGAAGTAAGGATGGAAAGATTTCCTCTCACGTACTTTGGAAATGTAATCAGAACAGTCCCGAGAAAAGGGAATTCTGCTTCCTAAAGTAGAAGATCAGCAAAAGTTAGGAAGCTCTTTAACGAGATGGAGTGACATCCTGGGGCAACAATGGGCTCAAGCGTAACAGCAATTGTGAGTGCGGCCCAGAATTGGGTCGCGCTTCATTGTGTTGTACAAAGGGTCAGAGGCGTTGGAATAAATCTGACAAGACCTAACAACAATAAAATTCTCCACCAGAGTGAAATTTTAAAATGTTGATAGCTTTCATTGGATCGATTTCTGTGAAAACACCCCATCTCCCAACATACACTCACAGATGGTGTATGAACTGCGCTTAAGTTGGCTACAACCCATTGCAAATCCGCTCACAACAAAACGAGGCGTTCCGGGCCTGCAGCATCTTCATGTGTGCTCATACACTCCCGTAGGAATGATACTGCATTGTGCCCAAGGGTGTGCATTGGCTAATTTTTGAAAAATAAATGACCACTTTGGAGGACATGGCATTGGGTCCATCTCTGACCTCTTCTGGCTCCACAAAGATGAAGGAAAATCCAGCTCCACATCTGCTCACGGACGGTTTCTAGGAAGCAGAGCTCAGCCATGCTGTGCCCTCCTTATTCTGTCCTGACCCCAAGCATCCCTCCGGCCACACTCTTTTCTCTGCTAAGTTCATTAGGCTGTCGTAATATCCACAATGGACTCCCAGACAGTACTCACAGTTACGGGGTACTGGAGAAGGTAACGGATTATCACAATGAGAAAATATTAGGATACAGTCCTTTTGTCTGTATTGGTTTTTCTCAACCATGCTGGCAGGCACGTCACTCTTTGGTCTGCAGCCTCTTAGTCATAGGACCTGCTGGCCCCTGCCCTGCTCACTATGAGAAATGTCCTTTAGGGCTGATAAATGTCCAGCGGGCGCCAAACTTTCTGAGCTGGGTCTTGTCCTCAGGCCCTGAGCTTTACTCCTTCGTGGGCCCACTGCTCTGTCTTATGATCTTCACGCTGCGACCTCTGGTTCCCTGCAGTCATCGCCACTTCATTACACAGGGATTTCGGATGGTTGTGGGGTTCTCCCTTCCACTTCCGAAATGACTCGCTATAAGCCTGGAGGAATGGCAAAACTGACCAATCCCTCCCCTAGAGTCCTCCACACCTTAGCCATATGCTTCCTCCCATTCCTTTTCTGGGAGTTACAAAACTATGGCTAGTAGAGTCATGTCAAGTAATTTTCACCTTCCTGTAAGGCACCTCTTCCTAGTCTGTCTTAGTCTATAAGCTCTGCTGAAACTTGTTCACCAGGAGTAAGCCAAATGGTGACTGAAATATGGTGGCATAGCTTCTGGCATCATAGCCAACACAGTACAGTAAAATGACAGATGGCTAAGAAAAAAATATAAAAGATCTACGTGTACATATATACATGCATACATATACACATATCATATATGTATACCTATGAAATATGTATACCATATTATATTTATATTATCTAATATATTATATAATATTAAAAGCATATATGTGTATATATATTTACATATTTACATATATATATCAAATCACTCGCTAACTCACTGCCATTGAATCTATTGTAATTCCATAAGGACCTTCATTGGGATTCATAGGACAGAGTAGAATTGTCTCCATGGGTTTCTGAGACTGTGACTCTTTAATGGAGTAGAAAGCCTCTTTTTTCTCCCAAACAATGATACTTCAGTTGTCAAATAGTTCCAAGCTCAAACTTTCCATCACTTGAAGAGCAAAGTTTGAAAGAAATATGCTCATGTAACTTGGCTCAATACTCCAGCTGAGAATCTAACTGAGAAAATCTGTACGCACCAAGAGTGAGCAAGTGACACATTTTTTTCCAGACACAATGGGGTGACACTTCAGTCTCAGAGACACGCTAGTTCAGACAATCATCATTCTATCACACATTATATTCGACGCAATAGGTAGAAGAAATCAGTATAATCCTACTAAAGCCAGATCGTAAACTCAATTCTCAAAACAGTCGCATTCAGTCTTTTCTTATCTAAACCATTACAGCCATCGGCAACGAGCCTTAGGCCTCTGGCTGCATCAAGCCAGGCCAGCCCTTCTGTCAGCCATTTGGGCTAAGGAGCATGTTCTCAGAGAAGTTCAAGGGCACTTTTGCCTCACAAGTTCACATTTTATATTGATCACCTTCATTTTCACCATTTCAGTTAGGCATGTCCAAAGACACCATCTTAAAGTCAAAACCTTCACTTCCCATGCCCTTTCCAGAGATCACTCGAACAAACTGCAAGACCATTTCTGACCTCCGGCTAGCCAGTGAAGGAAGATTACCTTAAGACAGAGGTGAGACAAGCCTCCACTCCACATCTCTATGATTTCTTTCTTCGTTATCCCTCTCTCAGTGCCATAATGTGTTAGACTGGGTTACTAGAGAAACAAATTCAGTGACATTCATATATGTGTAAGAATGAGCTTTATATCAAAAAGTAATTATATATCAAAAGAACATCACAGCCCAGTCTAACTCAAGTCCATAAGTCTGATACTAGCCCACAAATTCCACTTCAGACTCATGCAGCCACATACAATGATGCAGAATGCAGGATGCTCACAGGCAAGTGGGTGCAAACCTGGGCAGATGTCATGATGCCGGCTGCATCACAGGGCTCACAGCACCAGGAACACCCAAACAGGAAGGTGAAGGCAGAGAGATAGAGAGGAAGTTACCAGTGTGCTCCTAATGAAAAGGTCATGCCCCCGGGAGGCACCATCGGGCTATGGCCTGATTGACAGGTTGAATACCACCTTGCACTTTTATAGATCTTCAAGTTGACATGAAATTATGTAACGGCCACATTTCCCGTCCCTCTGTTATAGATAGAAGACGTTAACCACAGGCTTAATCCAAATGTAGATCTCACAAATAGATCGTGGGTCTCTGCTGTTATCCATAGCGTTCTGAAAGTCAGAATCACACAATTTAGGCTCTGAAATCATTCCCTTCTTTGGCTTAGTATTATATGATTTACAATCCTTTAGTCACTCACTGACAGTGGTGTGCTTCTTCCATGAGACTTAGTTGACATCTCACTTAGATGGCTCTGCTGAGAAAAGCTGGTCAAATCAAGAGGACAAACGCTGGATGAGTTCACTGCTATAGGGATCCACAACAGGACAGGAACAACTCAGGCTTGCAGGGCATCCAGTCTTCTGGCCAGGGTGGGCACACAACCTGGTGGAGAGCCTGACTGATTCCAATGAACCATACACCCTCCTCCTCCTCTCTAGGTGTGCATCTTGAAGGTCACTTTGGCGGAAGGCTCCTCAAGTCAGCTGAATTCAAATAGCAAGGCACAAGGAGAGAATGTTGACTAATGAGTGGCTGTCATGAAAAGTTATGACAAGGTCGTCCCCCACCCCGACATCCCTATCGGAGAGATGAAGGGTACTGAGTAGAAAGTCAAAGCAGGAGAGGGGAGAGTGAGCAGGTATACCTGGGGGAGCACAAGTGAATGACTCTTGGTTGGAAAAGCAGGAGACTGACCTCTAGGTGGTGGTGGTGGGGATAACTAAAAATACTTTTAAGGACCCTACATGGTGAGTATCCCTGGTAATATGCACTGAATAAGCCACCTTGGCCTGAGTTTCTGAGCTCATCCTGGGATCCCAGACCAAGTTTCATAGAACACTGCAGTATTGAATGCTGGATCTTCAAGGCCCACAGCACGCTCCAATGTCTACACCAGAGAGATCTGATGCAGCAACTCCATTCGATGAACTAAACTCTACCCCAAGCACACTTGTACCCTGAGAAAAGTTCATAGCGTTTAAAGAAGCAGAAGTCAGCTGTACCAGGAATACTGAACTGTAAGTAGGCAGATAATCATTGATTTACTACATGAATGTGCTGTATGCTGTATTAAGATATCTATCTATCTAATTTCTAGCAAGAATGTGACTGACATTTTCCATGAATATTATTGTAAATTTTCCCTGACAACCAACTCCCATTGTTTGTGTAAATGGCATCCACTCGTGAAAGGGTTTACTCTGTACAAATGCATAATTCAGGTATTGCGATATGGAGTTAGACTACATTGGCCCAATATCCCTCGCTCAACAATGTTTAAAAAATTATTTCCAGAGGATAATCAATGACAATATTAACGGAAGATCTTTATGCCCCAGGAATTTGAACGATTAGATTCTCTACCACAAATTGACAAGGGAGCCAAAGGCAGACTAAGAACAAAAAACAAACACAGATCCAGGAAAGGATATAAATGCACTAAACCCTAGCTCCAATTCAAGAGCAATTAACTCTTACATGATGGGCCTGCCCTCAGGAAGGGAACACAAAAGTTAATGGGCGCTATAGCAAAGTGTAGTTAAGAAGTTAAACGGTACCTGACTACTAAATAAAATTGAATCTGGGGTCTTAAAGGCTTGTTTCTAAACAAGGAGCCATTGTTTCTTATGGGAAAAATAAGTTCTCAAACATTTTAGTGTTCAAACACTAATTTGGAACAAATTGAGTTGGACAACTGAATATCACTGTATAAATGAATACATTTTTTCAATAAAATATAAATATATTTGCATATCTATAAAATTTGTCTCATATTATCTTGTGGCAGAATAATATTGTCATATTGTTTGATAATTAATTGTCAATTTCTGTAATCATATGAATATAAATGAACATCTTCAGTTTTTAAAATATTTCTAAACATATGATTGCAGTTTTTAAGTATATTTCATTAAGATTTTCTATGTAAATTATCAAAACATACCCTGAGAGGTTATAATCCAAGAAAAACAAAGTAATTTTTGGAATCTTATCAACACTGAATATTGACAGAAAATATGCCTAAGTATAACTGAGACACAAATAATTTTTTCAATATTTGAATATCGATTTCCATGATTTCTAGTAAGATGAATATAATCTTGCATTTTGTCTTTTATTTCCTTATGACATTCTTTTGGTATTTTTTATGGCGGGTGCTTATTTCATTTTCAATTAGCAAGAGTCTTCCCTTACTTAAAATATTAAATAGTTACCACATCAACTGAAAACATTACTTACAAGTTTCCTTTTTGCCTTTTTATCTCTTAATTTGTATAAAAACCAAAGTACCATTTTTTCTTTCACGTGCCACACATTAAATGCTTATTTATCCCAATAACATAAAACTAGATACCCATATTGCTGCCTATCATTGTGTGAGCTCATGTTTTACATTTAAATTGCTAACATATCAGAAGTTTACTTTGGAGTAAATAAATTTAAGTAAAATAGAAACTAGAGTTTAAAACTTTAGATGGTTAGCAACTTGTCAAAAATTACTTATTAAATAATACATTATACTCATCAGGTTTGCTACTTAATTCATCTATATTTATATGTCTATGCCTATATTATATATCTCTGCATATGCACATACACATATATCTTTATAGATCTCTCTGTCTCTCCCCTTATGTATATGTATATAGAGAGAGGGAGGAGAGGGACAGAGAAATAGAGAACGAGTCAGAGAAGTAAATGTGAAGATATGAATTCCTATCCTATGTCATTGATGTGCCAGTGTCTTCTCACAGTTGCCACTGTTTAAATGATTATTTTACCTTTAAAAATATCTTCCTATCCAGGAAGGGAAAAGCTGTCTCCCTCACCCCAGGTATTACTGTCATGTGTCTAAGTGTCTTGCCTAACCGATTTTCTTAACTATGTTTCTTAGTTGTTGTTTGTATTTGTTTTTTCTTTCCATCTACAGGTCTTCCAACCTTGGAAAAGACAGGTCATCCCACATTCCTGGCTTCAGGAGCTGGTCTGTTCCAGGGAAAACTTAGCAGCCAATAATGAGAGATAAAATCCCATTGCATTTCTAGAGAAATGAGCCTGATCGGCATCAGCGCTGGCCCTGTGTTTTCCAACTCCACACAGAGAAACCGGCAAGAAGCAGGAAGTGAGGCAATGTAAGTGCCTGACAGAATTCACACCACCACACCCTAATGTATTTCTGGAAAGTGCGTGTGACATCTATTTGGATACACAGCCATCTTCATACTCACCAGGATATGCTAAATAGAGTAACAACCCGAAAGGCGGTCTGTTTCAGAAAAAAATCAGAAAGAGGGTAAAATACGTCTCGTCTATGCACTAAATAGAAATTTGGAGGCTCTTCTAAGACTAACTGTAATTTAGGAATAGCTAAACTAGTGTGTTTCGATGTTTTGATCATTTGAGTACTCTAACCACTAATGTACTGAGTCCTACCCACCAGCATGGATGGGACAGTAAGGAAATGTACCCTCCTTGGAAACAGATGGAAGGTGGAATTTTGGAATGGTTTTCCTGGTGCAGCAGAAGAATCCATACTCAAGCGCCCAGACTTTTGTGTCTAGTAGGCTTTAGGGCTAATGGCAACACCCGGGAGATTGGCTGACATGAGATATGCAGTCTGTGGCTGAGGAAAAGTGTAATATTGTGTGGCACACTTTGAGATTACACGCAGGCCCATGGTTGTGTTAGGGAGTTCTGGTGGCTCTATGGGATAAGGATTATAGGGTACAAAGTGCAAGGTCAGCAGTTCAAAACCACCAGCCACTCCTTGGGAGAACGATAAGGTTATCTGCTCCCATAAATATTTTCCATTTCAGAAATCCTATATTGAGTCCCGACGAGTCTGAATCTCTTCAATGGCAGTGTGTGCTGAATGTGATAGGGATCAGTAGCACAGTGTGAGCACTGTGTTCTAATTAATTGGTACTGACATAAAGTAGACTCCAGTATACAGATTAACCTGTTGGTTGGCCTTCTTGTCCTGTCTCTTGACTACATCCATGGACAGATTAAGGCACAATCTAACCAGATGCCAGTCTCATCATATTTCCTAAAAAAAAATCCCCCGTGAGATAATAAGACTACCATATTTTTTCAGCACATAAAACACCCACGTACATAACACAATCAGTGGACATCGGAGAATAGCTAGTGTGGTTGTGCGGTTTTCTAAAACCTTTCAATGTATGTATTATTTGCCAAATATGCGTATTGTATTCTACTTTTAAGCAGCCAATAAAAACGAGGACCGAGCAGCGGGCAGTCCATGCCTTTACTCCATTCTATGTAATATCCCATGAGAAGCTATTCCCCTTAAAAAGTCTTTTTGCTTTTTACTTCAGAGCAATCCAGCGGGGTTTGCACTTATCTCTAAGAGGTGGGCTTTGCAAATCTTGTTTCAGTTGGAAGGAAAGAAGAACATTCGATTTTTTTAGGTCTTCCTTTAAAATGAAATCCCCTGGCTGTCAGTCTCTTTATTCAAATTGAGCGGCTGCATAATGAGTCTCCTTTGTGACCGCTCCAAAATACCTTTCAAAACAAAAGTGAGAGGGCTCTACGATCCATTCTCAAGAAAGGTCTGTTTCTGTTGAAAAACCGTCCTGACCTTTTTGTTGAAGAGCAACAAAATAATGTAGTAACAAAAACACAAGTGGCTGCCAAAGGACAAGAAAAAAAATAAATAAAAAAAGAGTTCCTGTAAGGGATTGGAACAATAAATCTCCTCTCTGCGGAACTCCCGGAGGGAATGCGTGCATTTCCTGCCGTGCTTTATCAGAGCCCCCAAAATAAGTTGAAATGGGGAGTGGCGGCTCCAGCTCAGAGCACCTTTTCCATTTGTTAATACAGCCTTGGCTGGCTGCTAGCAAGGGCTCCCTGCTTGACTTTGGAGAGAGCAGCGACTGAGACTGGTCCACAGTCAACATGAACTTGCTTCAAGGGACCATGCTTTCCCTGCTCCTATGCGGTCTTTGCTGCGGCGAAGACAACCCAGGTACCCGCTTCTGTTCTTCTTCTGACTCTTGGGCTCAGAAATGACGAGTAGGAGGTTCTTACCCTTCGTTCCTCTTCAAGAAGCTTCTGCGGCTAACTTAGATGTAATGGCTCTCGCTGCGTGGAGTGTGTGGGCACTGGCTAGGATGCCCGGGCAGGCTCTGGAGAGTAGGAGGGTCGTTTTCAAGGGCAATGTGGTCCGTAGTTTGTTTGATGTCATCGTGAAAGTGTTGCAAACAGAGAATGACCATTTAAAGAACAGATACCTAGGGGGAGACTGCTAGTTAAAAGTACTGTGTTTCAACGTGCCTTTCCAAATACACATCTACTGAAAAACAGATTGTTGTCCGCGTGCTTCGGAAAGTCTTGCATTGCAAGTACTGGCCTGTGTTTGCTGTTTTTCAGTGGATAGAGTGAGAAGGGAGCTAAAGCTAATGAAGTGAAACTTCGTCTTTTAAGAATGGTGATAGGGAATAAGTTAGTGAAAGTTTATAAAATTTTGCTCCAGAAATTTGCATATTCTTGTATGTACACACATATACACATTTTGTAAAACCTTTCAGAAAATTGATAGACACAGAGAAACATTCACCACAGGGCACAAAACACATAGAAAAGGTATATATGTATCTATATTAGCTTCCACTATATTAATGACTAGTTTCAAGATATGACTATATATTTGATCTCTTATTGTGAGAGAGCTCATAATAAGCAATTAAAGACATCCAGTATTTATTAGACTCCTATGTCATACTTGGTAGAGGAAGAATTCAAACCAAGTAAGGCGCAATCTCTGTCCAGGGAAAATAAATGTTCTACGGGGATGAGGGGCATGTAATTCGAATACAACAGAATTAATAGGCGTTAAAGCCAAGGTGAAGTTCCTGTACGTTCTTAGCACGCAGCTGCTAACCAAAAGTCTAGAACTAGCTACTGAGAACGCTGTGGAGCCCAGTTCCACTCCCACTTCCACCAAGTTCCTGACAGCAGGAATCTACTTAACTATTTTTGTTTCTATGTTCGTTTTTTAGTCACGGTATAAACAATTTAAAAAGAAACCTGATGGGGAAAAATAAACAATAAACAAAAGCAGTCCATGAAGGGCTATGGGTAAATGAAATACAAAAACTCATTTTTAATTTTATTGCACTTGTGTTTTTATCAAATACTTGCTGCCTGGAAATTTTCAATTTCCACGGATGCTATGGGAAGAAACCTGCACATTCCTCCTGGAACAACATCGAGCTAGATTTAAGAGAAATCCCCAGACATTTTAAAGTTACGTAGAACTGCTAACAAAATCATCTTGGAGTTTCCGGGATTCAGACGCAGCAGGTATCAAGGCCAACAGAGTGTAAGGTAGATGAGCTACGAAGAATCTGATATTTAAGAAAATAACAAAGATTTATGAGGCTTCTTAGAAATCAATGCCGTCATTGATTTCTGTGAATACTATAGTAACTCTTTAGTATTCACAGGATAGACTAATAGGAACTCATTGCCAGGGAACACACTGCTCACTACCATGTCAGGTCAATGGAAATTCGGAAAGTCAGCATCGGGCGCTCCCTGAGGTCCCGGGTCTGTGCGCATCAGTGAGTTCACCGCTTTGCTGGCATCACTAGACTCTGGCTGAGTTACATGTGCTTCTGAAAGCAAAACAGGCCCAATAGAAACAGTCTGCAAAGCGGGGTTGGAAGGCAGATGTGAAGGTGAAGGACATCACAGAGATGACCTGGCAATACTTTCTATTAGTGTCATCGGGGTGGGGCTGGAGGGGGGGATACCAACCTGTTTTAGCTTATTGTTAATGATCTTGCTGTAAACAATGTTGGCTTTTAATGAGCTATTTGCTAATAGAAGGTAACTGAGCAGAGACAACTGAAATAAGTATCTCTCAACCATCTATTGGCTAATTTAAGGGATATCTGCAATAAAACTACCTTATTTACCCCAGAAAAAGAAAATATTGCTCACAAACATCAATTGATCACATGAGTGTTGCTAGAAGGAATTTGAAGAGCTTTCTCCAGTCGCGCGCACGTGTGTGTGTGTGTGTGTGTGTGTGTGTGTGTCTGCCTGTCTTAAGTTTTCCTTCATAGATTGGGCACAGGAACTGAAGGACTTCCTAACCTGATTCGTTAGTTCTTTTCCACAGCCTCCCTTAGTGGGAGCACATGCATGTTACAGTTGAAGCTGTTCCCTGAAGTCAGAAAGCGGACATCCTTCACCAGCACATTTGATTACTGGGGATGGGGAGGGAGGCAGGTCATGTCTTAAATTCATGTTTTAAATTGAGTAGTCAATATAAGCTTATACAATTTATTCTGTATAACAATTCATTTCTAAGTCATGAACTTTTAGAAAAATAATTGACTTTTTTTTCTACCTGACAGTTTTATCAGCCTCGGATTTAAATACATTCAATATCGTTTGTTTTGGGGATTTTTTGGTGTGTGTGCATGTGTGTTCTGAAAATAAAGGGACTCTTTCTACATAGTAATGAGTGATTTTTCTATTACTTAGTAGGTGGCATCATATTTTGCCATCTCAGATTTGAAAAAGAGTGCATCCTTCTTTCCTCACATTTTCTAAGCTGTACTTACAATTGAATAGAGACCACCGGTGCCTTCTTGTGAGTTTAAATTTAGGTCAATGGAAGTTCTGAGAGAAATTAAAGATGGACTTAATGTTTGATTTTTGAACTTTATATTAATTTAAGAAATATTGTAAAATATTTTAGGCATTTGCCTATGATATTATTGCACTGGTAGAAATAATTCAGAGAAAATTTAATTGCGTGCAGAAATCAATTTACTAGCAAGTAAATAATTAAGTTCATGGAAAAAATATTGAATACATCACCATGCATATAATGCTAAATCCTACATTTATAGAGACCGGTAAGATTCAATCTTGAGGTGGCTCAGGGGGAAGAATTAGTTTAAAAAAATTATAACTTCGTTAGGTTGTAAACCTTCCAAAACTCAGTTGATTCCGATGGATACAGACCCTGTATGACTTTGTAGAACTCCACCTATGTGTTTCTGAGACTGTAACTCTTTTGGGAAGAAAAAAAAAGGCTTTTCTCCTTGTCTTTCTCCTGTGAAGTGGCTGGTGGTTTTGAACTGCTGACCAGTGGTTAGAAGCTGGAGTAACCACTGTGCCACCAGGGTTCCTGAATTTTAGGGGAAAATAAACTACAAAATGTAGAATTAACAGGTTTATTGGTTGGGGTATGAATACATCAGGAAAAAACATAGATTCAGGATATGTTTGTTTAGAATTTTTTTCATCACTACTCATTTAAAAATAATTGCTACATGAACATAGACATGATCTCTTAGAATCTATGTCTTTGGGAGATCTATAATGTAAGTTTCACTAATATATTTTCTGGTAGTTTTGTTTTGTTGATTGTTATTATTCAGACATGTAAGAAAATAAGATGAACATTTAAGGATTTCAAAAATATTTTAATGTACTGAATAATAGCCCATCTTTTCCTTTTCTGGTGAAAATAGATTTCAAACTTTAAGTAAATGTTTCAATGTGTGAATATATATCTAGTTTAAGTTGGTTATGTCCTTTGCTTTAGTAATGCCTTTCCAATTTAATCTGGGAAAATAATTTGAGATGTGTATTTCTAAATAGTGACTGTCACTGTGGGAATTTACTCTGAATGACATTCAATTTTTTTGTGTCTCCTTTCCTGGACTCAATTCTCATGGGTGTGATGGTTCTACTATGTTAGGATAATCCTCTCTTTAGAGTGTTAGAAAAAGCATTTGAATTAGCGAACAAGATCTCCTTTTGTAGTGTTAACACAATAGCAGCATCAGCACGAGATACAACAGTGGTGGCAATTAATCTAGAAAAGATAGCCCCCATATTTTGGACCCCACTACTTGTCTGTCCATCTGTTGCACTGTGGTGGTTTGGATCCCTAAGTTTCCTCGAGGTTTTATATCTTGTAAAATCATATTGTGGTATAAAACATCATTACTGGTCCCTATAAAGAAGCAATCACCATGTGAGTATTTGGCCATCCAGAGTGTGTTCCTCCTATGTCCTCTCTTAACTGTGGTCACTGCAAACCTCACTGCAAACTGTCGCTGCAAACCTCACTGTGGCAACCAGCTACACCAGGTGCAACCGGATAGCTCCTTGCCTCACCTGAATGCAGAGCTCTTGTTTTCTATTTGATGTTACTCTGATAATAAGATGAGTTTCCCTGCAGAAATCTACCAGCACCCTCATCTACCAGAGATAGAAGCTTCCTTCTCATTGCCATCAAGTTAATTCTGACTCATCATCACCCTAGAGATTAGAACTGCAGTTAAGTCTTTATTTGCGCAGAAAGCCCATCGTTCTCCCAGGGAGCTGCCAGTGGATTCAAATAGGTGAAATCATGCCATTACTACTCATAACCACTTGTCTACCAGGGCTCCTTGGAAACATTCTAGTACACTGTCAGTGAGCATTTACCCAGCGGCGAATGTAGCTAGTGAAGGATGCTCTCCCGTTAAAAGTCCGACTCCCCTGTTTCCGCTGTGTGCTACTTACTGTCTCCAACTTGCGACATGTGTGCACACGACTCTGGACACAGGCTCTTCTTACCTGAAGCCATCCCAAATTTCTTATTTCTTTTTATCAAAGTGAACATTTTGGTTTGGTTGATAGTATATATCTCGATAGAGATTTGTTACACTTTCTCAGCTCCTATCAATATTGGAATATTTTCTTCATTTCAAAATAAATGAAACATTTTAGTGTCTGAGAAATTTTTTGTATTCTAAGCAGGTCCTATTGTAAGACAATCAGCCTGTTTTCAATGATGAGTTATATTGTGAGACTGATAGTAAAATATTGATATGATTCATGTTGCATTATATATCTGATAGGTGGATGGCTTTTTAATATATTTAAATAAATCGTGTTCTGATTTTTGAGCACATATTGGTTTTGCCTAAGGTCAGACAGTGGAGTTGAAAATTAACCAAAAAACATTGCTGTAACATCTACTGATATCTAGCCCTCTTACACCTGACACATTATATAGTTTACTTCCATCACAACATCTCGAGATGAGCCTTATTATGTAATATTATTTGTAAAAAGCGGCTACTAAGGTATTGTGAACTTTCTAAGGAGTTCTAGATTTAATTCAATCCAAGGGGTCTTCTTCAAACCCTTCCCCTGTAACTTGCTACCTTCCAGTACAAGCAAGCAAGAAAGAAAAATCCTCCCTTCTAATGTAGCGAAGCCTCCGTATGTAGAATACCCTTATTGAAAAGAATAAAGATAAGCATTGCTCCTTGAATAATTTAGAAACCATGGCTACTTCTCAGAGAAATTCCAGTATAACCACCAACTGAGATCACAGTGCCGTGGCCTGGACAGCATTTCCTTCTGCTCTATGTCGTGCTGCTGAGAGTCTGAACTAATCTGCCATCCCTGACACCAAGTCCACAGTATCAAAGATAACTTCCTACTAGGTCACACCAATCCTCTTAATGTCCCGGAGTCAATGAATTCTTAGGGGATGAGTTGGAAGCTATTTTAGACATTGACCTAATGGGCATTTTTAGCTTGGTGGCAGGGCACAGAAAGTGTTTGGCTAAAATATAAATAAATGTCAGCCAGACAATATGGGGCCAGGAGGAAAAAAATAATAGAATCAAAAGGGAAATCGCTCTTAGTGAATTAATGACTCCATGTCACATTTATAATTTTGCTAGAGCCAGGCTGTCTGGGCCCAGATTCCAACTTTTCTACTGTCTAGCAGTATCAATGTGAGGAAGTTACTTCACCTTGAGCTTCCTCAGTTGCAAAATTGCATCGAGTATAGTCGCTACCTCCCAAGGAGCATCACAGAGGTAATGCACGAGAGGGCTTCAACTATTTCATGGAAAACCTCCATGTTATTAAGAAACTTTTAGATTCTCGCTCATATAAATGTCATTGTTTCATAGTCCTATAATTCATTCTTTCCCATACCTTAAATCTAATGCTGTTGTCTCCAATTTGATTCCAAGTCAGGATCAGCAAGTATTCAAACAATACTGATGTTAATTCACACATAATAAAGAGGGGGGAGTGACAGCATGTGAAAAGGTTTAAACTAGGATAGTGATAGAACCCTAGAAAGAGAATTCACCAATTCATTTATTTTGTCACAGCCTATACAGGCACAATTTAGTTTATATTCAAAATGGTGCACTATCTCCAATATCTATCAGAGTTACACATTATTTGACCCAATTATATAAATTAATAATTCAAACTAATAATCAGATTTGTGATTATATTGAGCACTCTAATTTTTTAGTGTGAGAATAGTAAATAACCTCAATCTTATTACCTTTCTCAAAGTTTGATTACTATATAATCAGGAATGCAGAATATAGTTTTCAATTGACATTAATTACAGGATATGGTCTTACACTTGAAGCACTTTAGAGACTCTTATAGTACAAAAAGAATCAGAGTCAAAGAAATATTGGCCTTACAGTGAGAAATGAGTTTGGGTCTGGCTTATTGTTAAGCTTCTGCTTGCCAAGATTAAAAATTTTTCTAAGGTTCACTTTTTTTTAATTGAATAACAAAATAAATATTTGTTGAAATTGTAGTGTCACTACATTAATATGAGAGTGCCTGTTTTAAGTTATATATAAGTTATAAATTACTATTCAAGTATAAATGACGAAGATAGAGATGAACATATAACGCAGAGAAACAATGGATAAATGTTTGCTGTTGTTCGATGCTGTCGGGTCAGACCCCACTCCTAGCAACAGAACCAAGCCTGCCCGGCCCTGTGCCTCCTCACCATGATCCTCCTGTTTGAGCCCTTGGTGCAGCCCCTGTGCCAGTCCATGCTGTTAAAGGTGCTCCTCATTTTTGCTGTCTTTCTCCTTACCAACGTGATGTCCTTTGTACAGACTCGCCTATCTTGGAAACTCGTTCAAAGATGAGAGGCACGGTCTCTTCACCCTGGCTTCTGAGGAGCACTCTGGCTGGACTTCTCCCAAGACAGATTGCTTTATGATTTTGGCAATCCATGATCTTCTAAATATTCTTTAATGGCAGATAAGGAAGAAGCTATTATATACATTTGGTAAATATTCTTTACTCTTTGGGCCTTTAACTCTCAGCCAGTATTTCTCTTTGAGACCCAATACCTTTCCTTTTTGTTTTTGAATGACAGCTGCACATCCAAATCACAAGTGTCAAAATCATGCTTGTGTTCTAAAAATCACCCACATGTGCCCAGAAAACCCTCTGTTTCACGTATTTAGTTTATTTTTAAATGAAGTTAGAGCTATGCTTTCTAGTGGTGCGAACTTTGAAATGACCTTGCTTGGTGACCAGTGAGTGGAAGTGCATGCGTGCCGGGCGCTCAGATGGCCCTAAGGTGCGGGGTTCACCCCTGCACACAGCTATCATGTGACGTCCTCTGTCCGATAATGGAACATTCACCAGCTGCTTCCTACAAATTCACTTTTGAAAAGCAGACTCACCTTTCAAATGCATAAAACTAACTAATTTAAAGATATATTAGTAGTAATTACATTATTGAGATTACAAAAACAACCAACCAAACAAAAACATGTTGCCTCTGTCCAATCTATTCTGGTTCAAGATACATAGTTATTAGCTCATACTTTTGATAATTGTATATGTTCAAGAGTCAGAATTGCAAGGACTTAAGCAATATCTAGATTTATTTTCACCAACTTGTGGGGAAGTTCTGTTTTCATCTATGGAAAGTACGGCTGCTGGTTTGAGAGATGTGTTCTGGGTTGGTGCACTTACTTGATTTGCTTAATGAAGTTAACTTGTCCACTTGTTGTATGAACAGCAGACAATAACTGCCTTTGGTTTATTTTGTCCATCCAAATCATAATGGTTGGGCATGGTTTTTTGAATGAAAATGTTAAATATTTGTGTATCTTTCTGACAAGGAACAATCAAAGATTTCAGAGTCTATACATCATTCATGGGTATCCTGACCCATTAAGCTCAAACTAGTCCCTACATACATTAGAATAAATTTTAAAAAACTTAAATTCAATTGTAAAGCATACTGATTGCTTAATGTCTAACACCTCAGTGCAGTGTGCTGAACAATTGATGCTACTCTAATCTTGTTCAAAGCAATGGCATGAAATATCCAGTTGTATCCAGCTTCACAGTTTTTCATCGGTTAATACATCGTGTTCTTTGGGCACTTGACTTTGGGTGGTTCACCTAGGAATAATAGTTTTCTTCTTTATCAAATTAAGACACAAAGCTTTTGTAACATATTTACCATTCATCTAAATAGTTCATAAAAGGGCCCTTTGAAAAAAATGAGTATATTTTCCCATTTAAAAAAATTCATTATTGAACCTCCAGCCCTTATCACAAATCCACAGAGCTGCCTTGGTAGAAGATGCTTGGTCCTTTGAGTCAGGATCTCTTGGTTTTGATAGCAGGGGCAAAGAGCTTGACATGCTACCGACCTAGTCAAACTTTCTCACCTTTCAAGGTACTGATGTCCCCAACCACAAGGTGAGAATGGTTTAATTTAAAAATTCCAAAGTTTTCTTCCCCATCTACACTTGTATTATCTCGCCGTCACAAAGAGTTTCTGTACATTTGGTCTCTAGCTATCCTGACTGACTTTCATCCTGTTATTCCTGGATACGCTCTCCGTGGAGCAAGCGATGCCATTCTCTTCCAAAATGTTTACTTCCTGGGGGGATTTTGAGATATGGCTGTTGGAAAATGTCTGCTTCCCATGTGGAAGGCCAATTAACTGGCCTGAGAGACATTTCTCAGAACACAAGTGTACATACTGACAAAAGACTTTCCCCCCTGTCTTCCACGTGATATTATTTGAAGGAAAATGGGGATATCTGGGGAAGATAGGTGTCGGGGTGGGGGGAGGGTCAATTTGGGGTTTAATGTACTTTCAAAGCACTTCCATGAGATCAGTTACCTCAATTTATATTTGCAATTGCCAGAGGAGCGGACAAGGCTGATGCTATTTCTACCCCTTTTCGGCAGGCAGCTGGAAGAGAAGTCCCAGACATCACTTTATGACTCAAACCTGACAACCAGGCCAATGGCCACGGTGCTCATGGTCCCCGATAGAGCAGAGTAGAGCTGCTCCACAGAATGTCTCAGACTGAATCTTGACAAGAGTAGCCAGCGCCATCCGTCTCCTGTGGGCCATCTACACAGCTGACCTTGAAGTTGGCAGCCCAACTTTTGGTGCCCTCATCGCTCCTTAACTCAAATCCGTATCCCTAAAAATTGAATATTCCTAAGAATGAACTCTAGCGTCTGTCAAAATGACAAGTAAGGGACCCATTTCCATAAAGCTCAGAAAGTCATTTGTAACACTGATCCTGGAAAATTTTTAAATAGTAGTAGCTTGATACTTGCCAAGAGACCTTGGACGAGACTCAAATGTACGGATGAATCACCTGGGCTCTTTCCACTGCCCTCCCATCGCCAAGATAACCGGAGAGGTTTGTGTTTGAGAAAAGTGCTTGGCTCCAGTGCTTTCAAGGAAATATTGTTATTATTTCAGGGTAATCTCTTTCTCTTTCCTTTAAAAAAAAACAACAAGGTAGGGCCAAAACAAGTATTATTTGAAGCACAGAAATCCTCTGAGGCACATAGCCTCAATCACAGCTTTGTAATGGCCAGCATTTCATAAGAAGGTACTCATCAACCTTTATCCATCCATAGTCCTATGAATTATTCTCAGGTCCACTAACATCTTCTTCCCTCCTATTTGCATTAAGAAGGAATGTTCTCGAGCCTTTTCACTATAAGGTAATTCCAGGATTTCTGCCATCTTTTATGATCTTTTGATAGTGAAATGGTCACAATATTCCCACCAAAGTTTCCAACAAGGTGAGGATATGCTTGATAATACAAACAGATTTGTTTCTGGTTGCCAGGAATATTTAAGGATTGTCCAGAGGCAACTGAGAGGGTACAACGGATTAAACAACAACTAACATTAACAATTACCTCATAAGCATGAGAAGAAATGGATATGTTATGATATTATAAATCTGGGTTACATGTTCAGAATGTCTTTGATTGGAAAATTACAGACTGGAATTTTCTAGACAAATTCATTATTCTACCATTTCTAAATCCATTGGGATAGGTTCTTGAAAGAGGTCAGGATTCACAAACTAGAAACTCTTAAAAAATAACCTACAGGATTATGCAGTTTGGTCTATACAATACCTTATAATAATAGGCAAATATTTAATAATGTGAGCATTTCACCCAAACAATAAAAGCATCAAAGAAAGAAAGAAAAGCATATCTTCCAGTTTTCTTACAATCTATGGAAGAATCCAGTGATGCTGAGTTAGTCAATTTGCCCTTAAATTGGGCCTTCTCTTCCACTAATGTTTGCACACTTATCCCAATCTGAGGGAATGCCTGGCTGGTATAACCTGTTAGTGTGATGGCTGCTAATCAAAAGGTTTGAGGTTCAAATCATCTCAGAGTTACATTGAAAGAAAGTTGTGATGATATGCTCAAAAAATGGAGCATTGAAAGTACTGTGGAACACAATTCTATCTTCATATACAAAGTATCATACAATGAGGGCTAGGGTTAGGATTAGGGTTAGGGTAGGAAAAAAAATATCGTACAATGAGGCTAACTGACCCCAAATGGTTAAATAGGTTGGCAGATTCTCCCATTTACTTCTCTACACATCTTCTGTGGACATAAGTGTCCATTCCCTTGACCTATTGCATAGAAGCTATAAAATCTCACCTATGCACTAGACATTCAGTCTGCAAAAATATCATCATGTTTTCAAAGGTTCAATGAACTATAAAATAATAGATTATTCATAGATTTACTACAAATAACTACATTTTCCACTTCAATTGACTGAAATATATTTGAAAGACATATTTCAGTCATCAAACTTTACCATTCTTGCAAGGACATTTTTTGTAGACTAAAACATTGATTACTATTCTGATTGCACTATCTTAGGGACATATAAACTTTAAGTGACTTGGAATCTGGAAGCCACCAATCACAGCTGCGACTAAAATCCTTTGTTTTTGTTCTCTACTATCTCTTTAAAACTTATTTGATGGTGATAAAGCTCCTGCCCTTGATGGAAATATTGGCAACCATGGCTTCTCCACTCTTTCTTAGCAATTGACAGCTATCTGTGTAACTCAATTTGCAAAGAGTGTGTCACGTTATACTTCAAGGTGCAATCCAAAGGACTACTGGAAACCCCTCCTCTCTACTGTAGCTCACACCAGTCACGACTAAAGGAATTTTAGGCAGGGCCTCTTCCTACAGTTTCTCTATTTCTCTTCTTCCCCTTGCCCCATTTAGCCCCATTCTGTCCGCTCCATATTGGGAGCAGTGGGAAAGAGGATTGGGGGAGTTAGTGAAACTTGACCTGGCCACGTAAACTGTACATCCAGTTTGAAAGAAAATATCTTAATCTGTTTTCTCTAGACAGACAAAATTCAGTGAACTGTATAATATCGAAGGGCTTCAAAAGTTTATGGAAAACATTAATTATCTTTTAATTCCGTTTTCTGAACATTTTTGAAGCCGCCTCATAGTTAAATATATACAGAGAGGGGTTAATGTCAAGAACATGGCTCTTGCAGTTGTGAAGGTTAGAAAATCCCAAAGCCATGCTTCACAATCAAGCTGTGGGCTTCTCCTGACTCAGGTTGCAGGAACTGAGGACTTCCAATTTATTGGGTTATATAACAGACGGCTGACTTACAGGACTGTGGGAGTTAGAAGATCTTCAAATGGATATGTTAGACATCGCATGTATGGTTCATATCCCTCCCAAGAACTGGAAGTTAGAGGATGACAAGTCAGATTGAGGAGCATTACTTTGCTGGGACATTCCCATCAGTCATACCCACATGGAAATGCCTATTTCAACTGATTGGCTACAGTCCTGTCAGCCAGCCATCTGTTATATAACCCAATAAATTGGAAGTCCTCAGCTCCTGCAACCCTGAGTCAGGAGAAGCCCACAGCTTGATTGTGAAGCATGGCTTTGGGATTTTCTAACCTTCACAACTGCAAGAGCCATGTTCTTGACATTAACCCCTCTCTGCATATATTTAACTCTGAGGAGGCTTCAAAAATGTTCAGAAAATTGAATTAAAAGATAATTCTTCACACCATAAGGGATGATTACACAATATATGACAAACCACTGAGAATCATGGCCTACCCAAGTTGACACACACCTAAATCATCATAGTCCATCCCTTATCGATGTGGCACCTGTACACATCTCGTTAAATTATACATAATCCCTAAAGAGAGACAATTAAAAAGTCATGCCTAACATGGTACAACTACCATGCCTACAAACAAAGCCATTGTTTACATAGTAATTTACACTAAGTAATGGAATAGGGAGGTAAGAAAGCACAACTATTTACTGGAGATATTGCAGACATACAGAAAAGAATATAAAAGATGTGGAAAAAATGAAATTGAAAAATAATGGAATTTTTCCACAAAAATTTTTAAGCATATACTTATGCTAAAACCAAACCCACTCCTATCAGGTTGATGTCAACATATAGTAATAGTCTATATTGGATTTCTGAGGATTGGTAAATATTTATGGGAGCAGTTAACCTCATCTTTATCCTACATGTGAGTATTTTTTAATATATCATGTGAATACTTATGTATATCATATGTACATATTTATAGCATATACACATGTTTATATCATACCATTATACATATCTGTGCACTATATGGGGAATATGGATATATACTTATATATACAGACTTTAAATAACTTAAAGAATATAGATGCTACAAATATTACATGATCTTCGCTACTATTGAGAAGAACTATCTTCTTCCAACCCCCATATTCTTCATCCTCCATCCATATTCTCTTTGTCCTCACAAACGTCTCAGCCAGACGTGCTTGTGTGCCAGGTGAGGTGACCCAAACCTCCATTCCTGATGGGTCTCAGCCATTAATAGTCATATTGGTATGGAGTTGAGATAGTTTCAGTTGACTTTAATTACAAGATATGGTAGAACGCCTGAAGCCCTTTAGACATGTTATCATACAAAAGAATCAGAGTGTGAAAAGCGACTTCTATAAACATTATTTGAGAAGTAGCCGGGTTTGCAGAACAGTATTTGCAGAGCATCCTGCATATTTACCTCAGCTCACAGACAAAAATGCAATTCACACCTAACTTAATATATGAGCCCTACTTGTAGGAGGCATTATGGCCTGAGATGGAAATGATAGCAATGAAATCCCAAGAATGAAGGACTGCTGTCTAACAAGCTGGTGTAAGACCAGGGGAGTGGCTATATTAGGAATACGCCTGACTCTCCAGAGATTACTAGAGTATGCGGCTGTTGTCTCCAGACTAGGTATGGAAAAGAAATGAGAGGGTTATGAGTCGGAATCAGCTCAATGGAACCTAACAGCATTTAACAACTTGAAGAACATACCTTGCAACATATACAATAAATATAATATTAATAGTGTGCGAATAAATATACACCTTGAATTAATGAGAAATTGATGATACCTATTCATCAATTATCAACATGTTTATGTGTTATGCAAAATGGCACATAACCACATCAATCATAAAATAGAGGAAGACTGTATCATCACACATCAGCCAAATAGTACCATTATGTCATTGCCATACTGCCAAATTATTTTGTAACTAACAAACCACTGCGGATCATGACCCAGCCATACATACACATTTCTTGAACCATCACAGCTAGTTACTCTTGCCTCAGACCTGAGCACTTGCTACCGCCAGATTTACATCGGTAATGTGTGGAAGATTGGATAGTAGATCGATTTACTGCCGTAAGTATGAAAAGTCAGATAAGGAGGTATTCAAGTGAGGCATAGGCAATTCTTTCGATGTGGCCACGTTGCATCGCTCTCATATTTAGTCAGCATTCCATAAATGTACGTTAGATGAGTGTAAATGACCCATTAAATATCCGATTGCATGATTGAAAAACTGCATGCTTACTCATTCTATTGAGAGCGCAGAAATTGTAGATGTGATCAATAAGGAAAGCTTCATGTCTTTGGCACAACTTGAGTTAGTATTGAAGAAAGACAGGTTTTTCTGTTCTCTAGGATTTTATTAAATAAGAGTGAACGAGATAAGCTTTAAGGAAACTATAGAAGAGCACATTGGAACAATTGCCCTCACTATCCAAGGTCATCTTGTATCTCTTGGAGTGGCCCTGGGGAGTGAGAGTGCACAGGTTAAGGTGATAAATGAGACATGCATGGTGCTTCTAGGATAAACAGATTTTTAAATATATTATAACCCCTACTCTTAAAACGAATCCAACAAATTAAAAGTATTTTCACATCTATTCCTATAGATCAGAGGTCGGCAAACTTGAGAAAGAAGAGCTAATCCTGTACCTCACAACAGTTTTAAAAGTATTGAAGACAAGATCTATAAATATATTTGTACAAGCAAGTGAAATCACTATTATATGAAAAATACTCTTTAATCTTTCCATTTTACTTCAGGGCCTCATGTATATTCTGAGAGAGTTACATTCAGCTTTAGAGCCGCAGTTTGTCAACCTCAACCATAGATCTCCAATCATTCTCATATTCATATCTGTGAGTGATCTTTTATCATCACAAACTGCTATTTATCAAGGAAGTGACATTGTTTTATTTCCAAACCCAAATAGTGACAGGCATTTTGACTTCCATTTTGATGTATTGGTTTGCTTTATTTGAGGAATCCAGCCATGAGAGTGTAAGGGCATTCAAATAACCTTTGGGAAAGACTCAATTTGGGAGAAAAATTGATGCTTTCTACCAGCTTCCCCAGTGTGAATGAGCTACTGTGTCCCTGGAATCTCCAGCCCTAACAACATGACAACTGCCTATGTACCCCAGCAGACATCTCCGTGGGGTCTCACAAGAGATTCTTATCCAGGCTGATCAGAAGCTCTGATCACCACATCTTTCTTCCAGTGTCACTGTGTGCATTTGAAGCACCAACCTAGTCGTACCAAAGATAAAACTAAGCAAATAAGTCCAAACCAGCTGTTCTTAGAAGCAATTCTGCCTCATGGTCACCCCACGTGCGGCAGAGTGGAGCTGGCCCCCCCAGGATGTCAGTGGCTTGGATCTTCCCCAGGGAGGTTGCCGACCTTTCTTCTCAGCAACCTCCATGTGGGGAGTCAGGTGCAGCTAGTTTGTGATTGTTTTAATACACAAGTTTAGATATACTTTATTAGCCATTATAAATGACAAGTCTACATTTCATGAATTAAAACAGGTACAGTCTCATATCTGACACTGCTCTGTCATAGAGTGGAACTCCCTCATATCAAGGAAGTTTTAGATCGAAGACTACATTCTTTTCCCCTAAGCTATCTCTGGAGTAAAGATTCAATGAATACTGGCTGCGTTATTTATTTAATTGGTTCATTATCTAATAATTCATGTCCTTGGATTATGTCTGTGACTGACCAAAATTGTGAAGTCTAGATCTAAGTTTACCATTAAAGAACTGGAGCAGTAGAGTCAGAATGATGCTTCATTATGTTGTTGTAAGACTACAGCAATGCATTTCCAAAGCAATTCAGAATGCTCAGCATTTTCCACGAGTTGTTATTGGTGGTATGTGCTGCTTCGGCATTGTCTGAGGACTCATGGCAATCCCGTGCACCAGGGACCAAAATGTTGCCTGGCCCATTAAACAGGTGTGGTTCACACCAAAGTGTGTAATTTTGGGTAACTGAAAATCCATACATCTCCTTCTGGGAAGTTTCATTATTGGGTTGCAGATGTATTTTACCAGGAAATTTTGCTTAGTTGTGCCTGTGGTAGCTATAGAACCGTTTGTCAATTTGAGGATTAAGAGTGAAGGGGTGGAGTCTGGCCTGTTAATCAAGATATAACCAATGAGCTCTCTGTGGGGACATGGCCTTCTCCTGAGAATTCTGGGAACTCAGGTATTTCCTCCTTGGAGAGGGGAAACACATTCTCTCTCTGCTCACTCTCTGAGATGACGCTCCACTGACAAGACCTGACAAGACATGCGGTCTACCTGATAGACCCCATCCCCTCTGGAGCCGAAGAAGCCACGTGGAGATACCTGCCAGCGCCGAGATGCTTACAGCACCACTGGATCCAGAGACTTTCTACCCACTGGCCTGAGCTCGTCTTGCATTCGGTGTCATTGCATGTGTTTCATGAGTCTGAAGAGGACTTTATAGACTGGTATTGGGCATATGGGTTAATATCGAATTTATGGGATTGGACTGGATTGGGTTGCGATGCTGTCTTAATGTACAATTGCCCTTCATCTAAAATGCTCTTATACACTTATGGGTTTCTATGGATTTGTTTCTCTAGTCTACCCAGAGTAACACAGTCTCCATTTTAATTTCCTTATGTATCTACATGAGAGCTACATTGTTTATGTAACTTTCTTTTCTAAAAGTATTAGGAAAGTATTAATTTTTCATCTCAAAAACAGCACACATTTTCAGGTGGGATTATTTTCACTTTCACTCAGTTTGGGAAATAGTCTAGAGAATCACATTGTTTTATAAAAATTTAAATTTGGATGAATTTAAGTTTAAATTTTATTTTATCAGATGAAACAGTAAATGACTCTAACTCTCATAGAACTCAATTTATATCTCTAATCATATTATTTTCATAGTCCTTGAAAACTTTGCTCCTAGTGTTTAAAATGCAGAGGTAAAATTTTAATTTCTTCAGTCCTAAAAATTGGAATAATATTGGGGAAAAACAGTAAATATTACTTCTAAATTACTGCATAGCCTGATCTCAACCCTAAAGTCCCAATTTCAAGGAAGATTGTCAAAATGAAATATCACTTAGTTACTCATTTCTGGCTTGAGGTTTCCTTGGCTTTATAGCTTCTCCTGATATCTGCTTATTTTACTAAATATATATGTATACTAAATGTAAGTGTGTATATCTATTATTTTGTTTCTCCCTTCACTTTTATCTCTATTTAATTTTATTCTGTAAATGAGCAATTTTATATTGTCAATTTTCTTTCCATTATCAAGAATATTAAAAATACTTTCAATGTATATATTTTTCACTCAACATTGTATTAAAATAATTTTAATGTAGATTTTTATCTCTTTTGAGATGTTGATCTAAATTTATATACTAATTTATGATTCAATCCATTTTGTCACTAATAGTGCCTATGAGGCCAAATCTGAAGGCCTGCTTGAGTCTCCCTCGTTTATTCTGAGTTCTCCAGGTCTTCCAAGTGTAGACAGAGCATTGACAGAGAGATTTTTAAATACGCATGCTGTTGGTAGATATCTTAGAATTGAATATGTGGCAATTCCAAATACTAGAGTATACATAGAATTTTCTTGGCTATAGTCTTTATAGAAACAGATCAACAGAGGTTTTCTTCCACAGAGCTGCTGGGTGGGTTGGAACCACCAGTCTGCTAGCAAATCATTACTGTTTTTTACCATCAGGATTTGATTTACATGCATTATTTGATAGATAGATATATATGAAAATTCCCATGCAGAATTTTAAGAGACCGAACAATTATTTATTAGTTGTTTAGAGCTTACTTTCTACCTATATAATAGTAAAAATTGTTTAACATTTTCAAAAGAAACAAAAATATCTTAGGTCTTATTTCTTTGACTTTGGCCATCTGGAGAATCGTTTGTTTCATGAACTTCAGTGGCCTCCATGACAAATGGCCTTGGTGACCTGAAAGCATTGCACCTAGGGGAGTGTTTACAGTGCGTATAACAAGGGACCGCGGATAGAGAGCATGTGACTCAATATAGGTATATCTTCTGGATAACATTGACTCCAATTCCTATTGTGCTCCTATACATTTCAGAACGAATATGTATATTGAGTGTCTTTATTTTTCATGGTTGTTGGCTAGCTTTAAGGCTTGGTGACCTTGTGCTCAGTTCTGGGTCATCCTCACAATTTTTGGTATAATTGAGCGCATTGTTGTAGCTATCATGTCAATCCATCACATTGCGGTGCTAATTTATGCAGACCCTCTCCTGACACCCTTTTCTAACAACTGGACTGCCTTGGATGTCAATGAGTTTGTGTCGATTCATTTTTTATTGCTTTAAAGGTCATACTTATTTTTTAATCATATGATGTATTCACTATGAGTTAGGTAGTGGGGAGGGTTTTCATTTCAGATCATCAACTCTACATTCAACACTGTAACACACTCATCCAAACCCACCCAGTCGTCTCTCCCATCACACTCCTATTCGGATTCCTCCTTTTCTTGTGGAACTCCAACCTCCTTGCACCCAGCACCTCTAAGGAACATTCTGGCTCTGCTTTCCCCTTATTTTTCATTCTCTTAGCTATCCGTACAAGTGTGCTTTGCCTGCCCCACAGCACAAATGTGTCGGTTACTCAGTCTTCCTTGTTGATTGCCCAGCTTTGCAATGTATATGAGATAGAAAGACTGTGGCTTGAATCTAGAGCAACTTAGTCATGCAATTGACTTCTTTGCCCTTTTACTTGTTAAGGCGACCCTTAGCAGTAAATTTTTCCAGTACGATATTTTTATCTTACCCTAAGTCACTACAATTTTTTCTTTTCAACACGGAAATAACAAGACTTCCCCTGCAATCATTTAGTTATTGTTTTCTATCAAGAATATAATGGCTTTCTTGATAGTATTTATTTTTATGATTAATTTTATTAATAACCAGTGATCCTATTTGCCTTTTGGGGGAATATAAAAAATTTCTTTTTAAAATTTATATTTAAGTTTTAATTATTTGATTTTAATAAAAGCAGTAGAGAATAATAGTCTGTATAAGGGAAATTAAAAAATAACTTTAAAAACGATAACTGAGTTTGAGGAACAAATGAAGGTTTCAAGATACTTCTTAGATATTAAGCCCTAGGACGTTGTAAGAGCCAAATACGGCATTTCCTTTTAACTGATACTTTTTCCCATGAAATGGGCAAGAGTTTTGAGGACATTTTGATAGTTTCTGAATTTAGAAGATAATGTTTAGAGAATTTAGAAAACAATGTTTCATGTCATCCTTTCTCCCCCAGGGGAATATTAAGAGTAATGCTTTCAAATGTTACAGAAGTCTCACTAGAAATTCGAAAAATGCCAAGAACACAGGAAACACTCCATGATTTATTCCTTGACTTTAAAAATACCCCATGGAAGGGGGGGGGGGAGCCATAAAGCCAAATTTATCCAACGTTGAAGTATTATGGAGGTTCCAAAAGAGAAAAAAAATCTTTAAATAGGGAAATGAGATATAAGGAGCAATTATTTTCAAGTAAATTAAAACCAGAAATTTATTTTTGATCCAAAATTTCAACAAAAGATCATATGGTCAATATAAATGCAAGTCAATGTTTTACTCTTTTGTCTTTAGCAAGTGCTAATTTTATTTCAAATGATAGTTCAGAAGATTCCAGCTATTTTGGAAAAACTAAAATATTTAACACCATATAGGCATTTATAAAGAATAAGAAAGAGTGGTGACACTATTGGGCATTGAACTGCTAATTGTAAAGTCTCAAGTTCAAATCCACCAGATCCTCCAAATGAAAAAGATAGGGCTATAGGCTCCCAGAAAGTTTAGAGCCTTGGAACCGTATACATGGGGCTATCATTTGGGATCTACTCAGAGGGTTTGCATTTTTATTTCAGGTATTGCTAAGCACCAAGTTAATAGTTAATGACACACAGATCTAATAGCGCTAATTTTTTGTGTGTTGTTAGAATTGCTAGATGATTAACCAATCTTGTATATTCCAAATGATGATTCTAATAGATAGCATTTAATTATACAGAAATATTACTTAAGTAATCTGGATAAAAGAAACTATATACTGATGACAATGTAATATTACATCTATTGGTTTTCTTTTATTTATATCTCTGTAAAACATCCAGGAAAATGAATTTAATTATTCTGTCATGAATTAATCTTAAAGCTCAGGGTAAAAATAGGTTTATAAATGTCAACTCTGATATAATGCACTTCTTCACACTTAGAAAATGCTCTATTGCTTAATACTAGTGATGTGTCAGATTTAAGTAATTCTTGGCACTGCATTGAAGTGCTTGCTCTATAGCTACAGAATCTATATAGTCTGATTGTCTAGTCTTCCTTATTTGTGAAGCAAAGAGTTTATAACCAACATAATTAGAATGATTTGCCATAGAACAAATGTATGATTATCCTTTTCTCAGCAAACACATAATTGGAACTTTATAGTTGTGATACAGAGTCTAGCAAACAGCACTTGCTATGAATTTCCTTACTTTTATAAAAATTGGTGGCACCTGAGTTCTACGAAATAAGTATAAGATGTCCCTTGAGTACTGCCATTTAGTATATAGTTATGTTCAGATTAAATATTTATTTTCTATGCTGGGGATAAAGTCAATAACTTTATCTTCTGGAACTCCCTTTGACAAAGAGAGGATTAAATTCTCATGTTCATCTCTCTAATGTTCTAAATTCATTAGCCCTTGCACTGCACCTGGCGTCTTGTGGCATTTCCTCTAACTTTGCATCGGCATCTAGTAAACTCTTCTTCTCTTTACCTGTGTGGAGTCCCAGGAAGGTCTGCCCAACTGAAGTCTTGGTGCCTACCTGCAGACACTGTGTGCCTGGAGCAGACTTGACAAAAGGATGATGGGTCAGGGTGGACGGTGTGTTATATCCCAACAAGACAACCATAGGATAAGTGTTAGATACCCTGGTTCTTAAAAATTGTTTGGACATCCCACTTTCTTTCTGGGTCTTTCTCCTCTTCCCTCGCATTTGCCATTGTCTCTCTAATCCTTCATTATAAAATATAACCACATTATTTTCTATGCTCTTGGAAAGAGCTTTCCGTTGTCTCCATCTCTTTCTCTTACACTCAATTTGGATCAAGTTGAATCACCAACATTGTCTCTTACAAGAATCCACCTGAGCATGTGTTCTTTAATAAGCACAACCTATCCCTATTCTTTGCCTTGGCGTTGGAGGTATTCAAAGGTGGTTCATTCTTGTAGGTAAAATTGGGCAACAGCAATGGAGTACTGTTATTTAAAACTGAGGCTACTGTAAAATGTTTAAAAGAATTTGTTTCTTGCCCTCCTTCTCCATAAGTATGGATTTTTCAATGCCCCCCTTGTTGGAAGTGCAGAAATCCCCCATCCTTCCGTGGAGTGCACAACTTAGAAAGCCGTCTGCTGCGCCTACTGAACACCCAGGTCTGTTGCTATGCTCAGTGAAGGCTCTTTTCTTCTTCCAAAGGCAGCATCTGTCCCACAACATGCAGAGTTATTTTTAAATGTGTGAGATCTAATTAACCTACCACAAGGGCCGCTGCTGATCCAGCCGAATGGGATGGTTCAAAATATTTTTAATTTGGAAAATATACCAGATGAAAGTTTGGATCTAAAATCAGAAAGGAGACAATATTGGGTTCTTCTGTGGTGCTGGATAAGCACGTGATTAATTCCTGCTGAGTGTGTGGCTCAAAGCTATTTTTCCGTCTCGGAGGTGGACAGCCTGTGGAGAAACAGATTCGGAGAACGAAAAGACCTATGCTTACCTAACATTTAGAATTGAGATATGCTGGAACCCAAAAGGGCTGTAAAGCCCCTGCTCTGGAAGGTATTTGTCTGCTGGTTTTTAATTAAAAACAACTTATGGGTATTTGAAGAGTGTACCTGATACTTGACAAGGAATTGAGTAGATTAAATCTGGCTCAGACCTGTGATGCTATATCAAATCTTAAGTCAAATTAAATACATTTTGATATTATTGAAAGTATTTAAAAATCAACTTGGAAGCGGTTCCCAATGTGAGTCAAACTTGACTTAATGGCAGTGAGCTTGGTTTTTGAATCATATTTACAGGCAAAAATTATTAACTCCTTCAGTAATATAATACTTATACCTATTAATTGATGAAACAAAAATAAAAGCTTTCCAAATATTTAAGATTTTAAAATTGTGATCTGTTAATTATAATTGTTGTGTCATTTAAAATAGTAGCATATGCGTGTGAATAATTTTTCCCCAACATTTCCTGGAAGAAACTCCACAGGGTAACCCAAAGTTTACAGTATGATAATAATCAATGTAATTTATTATTGTATATATAATTATATATACAATACATATATTGTATATAATATATGTATATATTTGTATATATTGTATATAATAATCCATGTAATTGATTATTGTATATAGAATTGCCACATATAACACTGTTTATTTCCCCTCCAAATCATCTTTTCTATGATGAAATCTATTCTGTGATTATAGTGAATTTCATATAGTAATAATGGCATATAGTGTTAGACAGGGATCATAAAAATAGTTTAGAAAATCAACAGATAACTTGTCAAAGAGCATAACTAGGGAAATTAGGTAGTATTTAGGACATTACTTTTTTTCCCCCCCAGAAGGATTTCACTGCCTTGAATCTACTGCCTGGGCTGGAGATGGCTTTATAAATAGTTAATAAATAATTAAACAAAACATTAGCAAGGAAAAATTCAATTTACCTTCTAATCACAGAAATCTAAAAAGTATAGTCCATCTCCCTGATTTAACCAGAGTGAAACCTAGAGCTAGTGGTAACTCTCACCTTCTGATAAGTATTACTCTTTCGATCATTACTAAAAATCCCTCTAATTTATGTTTCCATAGGATTGAAAACTGAGACTCAAGAGGTTATATAATTTGACGATAGTCACACAGGTGTTGGGGTTTCAACTCAAACTGAGCCACGGAGAGAGTGGCATGGAGGCCAAGTGTGAGCCTCTCTGGCTCTGCATAGGAGAGAGGGAATCCAACCCCACTCCTCCAGCCGAAGGTCCAGTGTCACAGGAGAGAGGGAATCCAATCCCACTCCTCCAGCAGAAGGTCCATTGTCACAGGAGAGAGAGCAAACATGCCTGCACCCTCCACCCATCTTTCCCTATTCTAAAACAACCTCGCTCCCATGACACTCTAGTTTTCTGCCAAGCCAAATCGTTTGTTATAATGGCTACATGGAACTCACATGCAATATTGATGATTGTGGGTTTATAAGGGAAACAAAGAGATTACAAACTAATGACATATTTCTTTTATCCTTGATTTTTCTTCTCAGTCATGCTAGCACACGTCTTCTTCTGTCTCACAACCACATGGTCCCTTTGCTTTTGTCTCTGTGGATAAGGAACTCTACCCACAGCTCTGCCTCAGCTTCCCAGTGCTGCTCCTCTGCTCTCTCTCCTGGTCTCTGTGTTGCTCCTCTGCTCTGTCTCCTGGTCTCTGTGTTGCAATATCTGGTGCCTCTGTTGGCTCTGTCACTTAGAAAGAGATCTCACATGTTCTCTGATGATGGCTCTTCTTTCTTAATAGTCTTGGGATTCGCTCTCTCTCTCTCTCTGACAGTTTCCCTCTGTTGGTGTTTTACATGCCCTATTTTCATGGATGAGCCACCCAATCACTTGGTGGGAGTCACAAAGGCACTCACAGTAGAGTGAAATTTACATAATGTATTGTCGTCACAGCAATCTAGCCTTAGTCTTGCTGTTATCCAATCGCTACCTTATAGTATTATATACAGTATATGATCCCTTATTTTATTCCATAGAAAATATTGTTTTCATTGTCTCAGTGTTTTCTATTTTCTTTTTTAAAATGATGTGACTACAAATGAAATAAATAGGGCAAGAGAGTTGCTTGATGTGATCAAGGTAGTAAAACTGGTGATTTTGCTATAAAAGATAGAGGCAAAATGAAAAAATGTCATTACCGTATCACTGTTTCTTTACCGGAAAAGAAGAAAGGAAATAAGTTATTTGAAATGCTTCCCTAATTGCAGGACAAGTCCCAAGCAAAGTAAACAGAACACTAAGAACGTCATATCATAGACCTTTATTAATTCTCTGTGGTACATGTTGACTGCTTATTTTTAATCATTTTTAGGAAAAATGCTTTGCACTAGTGTTATAAGATGGAGAAGGTAAGAGACAACCTTGAGCTTAAATATAACCATGTTTGCATGTATGTTTGTATGTATGTATGTATCTATCTCTCTGCCGATCTCTTTGTTATAATAATCTCTGATAGAAGAGAGTAGCTGATGAATCAGAAATAGTTTTACTAATCATCAAAGATATTAAATTTTGATACATTACCAAAAGTTTTTTTCTACTGTTCCTTCTTTATTATGGTTGTGTAGGTGCTTTTGAGTCAATCCCGGTCCCTAGAAAGCCCATGTAAAATTGGGGTTCTTGGCCATAGTTTTTACCAAATCCATTTGCCAGGTCTCTTCCCCATGGAGCCACTTGCTGGATTTAAACCTTCTGATTATCAGCAGAATGCTAAGCCAGTGTACCGCCAAGGGTCTTGTTGACAACTTACAAACCCTAGTTAGCTACATTTATTTTCAAAACTATTAGAAATTAAACCCCATACTAAATTGACTCCCATAAAGTCAATTCCAACCCATAGCCACCCTACGTAAGGTTTTCAAGACTAAATCTATATGGTAGCAGGCAGCCTTATTCTATTCCCTACGAGTGACTGGTGGATTTGAACCACCATCCTGGAAGTTATCAGCCCAACCCTGAAGGCACAGCACAAATATTGACATAGACATAAACATAGACATAGACGTACAGACACAGACATATAGAGGCGCGACTACAATCACTAGAGAAATAAAATAGTAGCACAGCATAAAATATTGTGACCACAAACCAGGACAGTGTAATGTCAATATTCTAGTCAATGCAGAGAAAAAGAACAGGGAAATAACACCTGCGTTTGGAAAAAATGCCAACACTTTCTAAATTTGTATCTTGAAAAGTCACAGTCCATTACGAGAGTCTTGGTTTATTTGTCTTCAAAATAGAAATAGCAATAGCTATTCAGTGGCTTCACAAAGTTGTGCTTAAAGTCAAATATGTAGAAGAAAATAATTATTGCTACCCGTACTTGCTTGCTTAGGATACCTATGCTTTAGAGTTTTCTTTCCCTTCAAATAACTCTATTTTAGGTTAAAAAGAAAGATTATCTTTGACTTCTCAGAAGATAGAAATAACTTTAGTGCCTTTTGTTTTTAATCCACAGAATTCTGACAATAATACTGTCTTTCAGCTCATACAAGTTGAAGGGCAGTTTAAGTCAATTGGAAAGTACTCTGTAGACTTGTACAGGAAAAAATATGAGTTGATGATATTTAGCTGGATTTGAGACAAATGGCAAATGAAGACTCTCAGATTCAGCTAAATATTTTTCCAGCTTCAAATGCAATATTGTATAGCAGTGTCAGAGTCTTAATTCTAACTAGCTAGCCAAGTATTTAGGAAACACACATATTTTCAGATGAGTATTAGTGAGTGAGAGTTAACTGGCCTTAGATATAGATTCTGTGAATCCTTGTAGAGATAAAAGGTCAACAATTCAAAACTACCAGTCACTTCTCTAGAGAAATATTTAGTCTCAAAACTCCCCAGGGCAGGTCTCTTATAAGGTCACTCTGAGTCAGAATCAGTTTGATGGCATTGAGTTTGTTTATTCATATCCATATCAAACAGGTCATAGTGTTTGGATTTCTCTGTTGTTCTAACCACTCTAAATGTCTGTATCAAACCTTGTCTTTTACATTTTCTCTTGTTCTGCATAGATTAATACATTAAAGGAAAATACACATAGTCAAGAAACACTGTCAGTTTATAAATAAGCTTCGTCATTATTTCCTCATAAAATATAGGTGTTCCTTGTAGGTCCAGATTTAATATAAACAGTGAGGTACTTGCTCTAAGGCCATTGTATAACTATTGAAATATAACTCTCCTTTTGGTCTATGTCAGTGCAATAAGACTTGTTATTTGCCAGAATAAGTGTTTATTAATTTCAGATATAACAAAATGTTAGCATGGCTCATTAGTCACTTTTTATGGATTAAGAGACAGAGGCCCAGAGAGGTAACTTAGCCTACAGAAGTTCCACACTTAGTCAAGGCCAGTGACCAGGTGTATCTTTTTCTTTCTCCTCAAAGCGTTCACCTCATGAGCATAAGCAATGCTTCTGAATTCATGTGCAGCTGGGGTCAGGACGATTTCAAATGGATACTCGGTACAAGTTAGAAGATAGCATTAGATTGCAGATCTGAATGGGCTCACATTACTCGTGCGAGAGATTCAAGATTCAACTTCTAAAGTCGGAAGGTCCCAGAGGGACATGCTAAGTTAAATATCTTGTTTCTTGAGAAGATACTTTTTGAACCATAGAACCACATGTCCTCTCTGGTGTCAGAGGAGAGCATGCTGAAGGAGATCTTGCGATGGTTGTCTGAGACACGGGAAGGGGCTGATCCTCATCCCTCACGCTCCTACCCTTATAAAGCATGAAAGAACCTTTGGCTTAAGGCCACAATGAGTTGAAACTCTCCAATCCAAGTTGGTACAATATGCAAGCCCCTACCGGCAGCACCCCCCCAGATTGCCATCCAGCCAATGTGACCATAGTAAAACCATGAAGGCACAATCGAAAGTCTCCATAGGGCTTCTGAGATGTAAATCTTCATGGGATCAAGACAGTCTTATCTTTCTCCCATCGAATGGTAGATGGGTTTGAACTGCCTATTCTGCTGTTAGTCGCCCATGTTTAATCCTCTGCCCTGTGGGCATCCTTCCTTCGACAAAAGCCCATTATCTAAAATTATCTCATTGTTAGAATAAATGATTCTTAAACAATCACCAATTTGTTAAAGAAAAATAACTCTCCTAATTCTAAACCTGATACTTGGGTGAGTGGAAGCAGCTGCCTTGCCCACCTCCATCCATTTGCCCACATTGCAGAGATTGTTGTTCTCTGTTTAACAAGCTCACCAACGTAATGCAGCCTTTCCGTTCTCCCTAGAGAGGCCAGGTGGCTGAGACACCTGTCCATGCCGAGAGCCGGCCCGATTTGGCACTAGCTTCCCATCTCGCAGATGGCGGGCAACCTGAGGAGACTCCTCTCGCAGCACAGAGATTGGAATATTTCCTCTCTTGCTACTTCATCCCCAAATTAATTTCATATAGAGAATTTAAGCATTCTCCAAACTTTTGAGCCCACGGCAGTATTTTATTTGCCACAATGAAGTATTTATACCAATGTAAAATACCCCCTTTCAAGTGCTGCCACTGACTCGAAGGTTTACATGGAAAATGGGCTTTCCCTGGTTTTCTCTTTCAAGATTTTGCTTGCAGATATCTAAACCCATCAAAGCCCTCATTCTGGCTTCCGATGATATGGCCTAGGTCTTGGGGCCAACTATAAAATGTCCCATTCTATTTCCATATTCTTTCTTTTGACTTCTATGACACAGTTTTGATCCATCTTGTTATCAGCCATCTGGTTCTTCTCCCTTCAAGATAAGTATTTTGATTTTTGAGGCAAATTGAGCAATCGCTACGACCTTCCTTTGATTTCCTTTGTAGACCCACTTACACTGACTGCACTTGCTATGTGGTCGCTCATATTGCCGCTCGAACTCACACTGAGGGATATCACTGCGGACCTCAGAAGCATGTTGGCCGAAGCAGAAAATGCAAGAAAGATGTTTACATGTGTTTTATTGACTATGAAAAGGCATTTGACTGAGTGAATCATGGCAACGTATGGATCGTCCATTCCAAAGTATGGAAATTCCAGAACACTCCAATCTGCGCATGCAGAACCTGTGTGCAAACAAAACAAGGGAATGCTGCAGGGGTGAAAGTCAGGAGAGGTGTGTGTTAGGCTTCATCCTCTCACCATCCTTGCTCAATCTGTATGCTGGGCTACAATTCAGAGAAGCTGCGTACTAGGAAGAGGAATACAACATCAGGACTAGAGGAAGGCCTGGAAGAAGTCGAGCCAGAATGCTCCTTAGAGGCAAGGACAGTGATCACTTGTCTCATATACTTTGGACATGTGATCAGGAGAGAACAATCCTGGAGGAGGGCATCATGCTGGGCAATGTGAAGAATCAGCTAAAACCAGGAAGGCCCTCCATGAGATGGGTTGGCACCGTGGCTGCAGCAGTGGGCTCACATAACAACAGTGATAAGAATGGCATACGATTGGGTGGTGTTTCATTCTGTTGTGCATGGGGTCTCTGTGAATTGAAACTGACTCGATAGCACCTAACAACAACAAACAACAAGCACAGTTATCCCATGTGTCAGGATGAACCTGCCTCACAGGATGAACCTTCCAGACGACGATCTTCACAGGATGATTCGTCGGGCATTGGTGGCACCCAGTGAGAACCCACAAATTGGGTCCAGGTAGAGAGATGTGGCAATCTGCTCTCATAATGGTCATTGGATTATGCTAACATTGTATGGCATTTTATCAGAATTAAAGTATTTTAGAAGAATCAATACCACCATGAGTGGTGGCGGTGGTTGTTAGTCAGCAGACCAAAGCACTGCCCAGTCCAGCACCATCCTCATGACTGTCCATCATTGCAGCCACTGTGTCAATCTGCCCATTGAGGGCCTTCCTCTGTTTTACTGCCCCTCCACTTTACCTTGCATGAAGTTATTCTCCAGAATTGCTAAGGACTTGGAGATAAAAGTTGTCTCAAATGTCCAACTTTGCCAAGATGTTCATTGGCTCTGTGACCACTCCTTTTAGTATAGAACCTCGTGCCCCTGGATTCTATCATCTGGAGAAGGTCACACCTAAACCCACAAAACTTTAAGGAGATTTCTCACATGGTTGGGAAGGCTGTTAAATCCCAAATCCGAAGGTCTGGCAGAACCAGCCAAATGAAGGGTCCAAAGACAGAAGACAAATATGCCTTAAAGTTAAAGCAAGTCTTCTCACTTCTACCAGTGCTCAGTCATGCAAAAAGGGAGGCTTTGATGGGGGTGTGGCATTGTCTTCCTGACAACCACACCACCAGGTAAACAAGGAATAGTGGCATAAAACCCACCCTCCACTAGTGTCAAGTCTAAATGTACACGCCCCTTAATCCTGTAACAGAGAACGCCCTCCAAAACGGGAGGATAAGTAGAGGCACAGAGGTGAGAACGCATCACAAAATTGATCGTGTCAAATGCACATATGGCTAGAGGGTCATATTAAGTAATGATTACATTTCAAGAACTCTGAAATTCTTGTTTCATGTTTGTAAAGCTTGAGGATCAAAATAAACTGATTTTCTTGGGCAAAAAAAGCTCCTATTGAAAAAAAGATGCATCATAAGTGTTTAATATGACAAATAACTAGTTTACTAAGGACTCATTGGTCATGGTTTCTATAGGATAGCATGACATTTGGGGGTCAAAACAAATATTAAAAATCATAATAATACATCATTAAATCATAAGTGTCTTTTTCTTTTAATTGGGAAGAATATTAACTATATTTAATGAGATTGGCTATGAACCAAAGTGACCTATGCTATGTCACAAAAAAACATTACCACAAAACAAGTGTAAAACTGTGTTACTATGATATTACTAATCAAATGCAATTAATGTAATTTCTGTCATGAAGTTGTTGTTTTGACAAGAATGTGGAAAATAGTGCCATATTTTGATTTTATACCTTTTTAATATGTGAGAGAAAAATTATTTCAACTCAGCTTTACTAATAATCATTTACAAACAAAGAATGCATGGGGCTTTTAGATGTTCAATTCAACAAACTCTAAGGCTATCAATTAGGGACAAATTACTATGAATGGGGTGACCCTACCATTTATAACACTATGCTGCATACACTGACGTCAAACTTAAACTAAGAAGTGAATGCGCATTCACTATACCTTATGAGCCAGCCATAAGGGTCTTATCCTCCTCAAAATCATATCTGGAGAATTGATAGTTACCTTATTTCATGATAAAAATCTGTTTGAAATTTTACCAGTCTATCAGCCTGGGGGTTTAGAGATGCAGAGAAGAAGATGGTCAAGCATGAAGACAGTAAAAGCTAGTGAGAATCATGTATTGTCTAACATATTATAAAATAAAATTCTTTATTTGACTTTCAACTCCTTAGATTAGTTGAGCTGGGTTATCAAAGTATCACCTAGTAGTGGTACTCTGAGTATTGATAACACCATTTAGTAACTTAAGGAGACTGGGTGGCCCTGTGGGATAAACGTTGAACTGCTAACCGCAGTGCTGTGGTTCCAACCCACCAGCCTCACCAAGGGAAAAAGATGAGACTGTCTACTCTTTATAGACGTATAGACTGTGAAATCCTATGCAGGGTCGCTATAACTCAGAACCAATGTGATAGCAACAGATTTAGGTTTCAGTTTTTAGTAATTAGCACCGGAGGACTACGAGTCTGTTTGATCCTGTTAAGACTTATAGCCTTATAAATCCGAGGACGAGATCAGCTCTGTCCTATGTTGGTATGTTAAAGAATTAATTCCATAGTAATTGGTTTGAAGTTCTGTTTTGTTTTTAGTACTTCACATTTTGTATGTAATGGTATATTTCCTTTTTTTAAAAAATCATTTTATTGGCTCATACAGCTCTTACATAGTATTATGGTATATTTCTAAAGAGGTTCTTTTACGGTTTCTTTAAACATTTTAAAACTCTTTACTGAAACTTTGTGTAGAGTATTAATTGTGCGATTTTTGTTGCCAGGTGCTGCCAAGTCAGCTCTTACCTATGGCAACCCATGTACAACAGAACAAAACACTACCCCATCACAGTTGTTCTTATGTTTCAGTCCATTGTTGTAGCCACTGTGATAATCCACCTCCTTGAGGAAGGACCTCCTCCTCATCACTGCTCCTCCGCTCTACCAAGCACGATGTCCTTCTCAAGGGACTCGTCTTCCTGATAAAATGTTCAAAGTACGCCAGACCAAGAATTGCCATCCTTGCCTGTAAGGAGCATTATGGCTGTACTTTCTCCCCCAAAAGTTTTGTTTATTCTTTTGGAAATCCATGATACTTTCAAAATTTTTAGCATGCACCGTGATTCAAATGCACTGATTCTTCATAGGTTTTGCGTGTCCAACTTTCACATGCATATGAAGCTATCAAAAATACCAAGGCTTGGGTCAGGTGTATCTTAGTCCTCAAAGGAACACCCTTACTTTTCAACACTTTAAAGAGGTCTTGTGCTACAGATTGCCCAATGTAATGTGTTGTCTGATCCCTTGACTGCTGCATTCCTTAGTATTGATTCTGGATGAAATTCAACTTCAATCATAATGTTACTTATAGGTCTAGTTGTGAGGATTTCTGTTTTCTTTACATTGAATTGTAATCCATACTGAAGGCTAAAATCTTTGATCTTCATCACCAGGTGATTTAAGTCCTTCTCACATTCAGTAAGCAAGATTATACAATCTGTATAGCACAAGTTGTTAATCAGCTTTCCCAGAGTCCTGAATCTGAGTTCTTCTTCAAATAGCCCAGCTTCTCTGATTATTTTCTCAGCACACAGATTAAATAATAATGGTCAGGGGATACAACCCAGTCAAACACCTTTCTTAATTTTAAACCATGCAGTATTCCCTGGTTCTGTTCACACAACTGCCTCTTGGTCCATGTGCAGGTTCTGCATAAGCACAATTAAATATTCTGAAATTTTCATTTTTCTCAAGGCTACTCATAGTTGTTTTAATATTCTATTTATTAATGGAATTCTATTGGACTTTAGAATTGGTCTCATTGGAGAAGAGATGACCTAGTTCTCCAAAGAAGAAGGGCATCCAAAGACATAGTTGGTCTTTGTGAAGATGGAGAGGAAAATCCATTCAAGTTTTGAGAGACATTTTGTGAGTTTCTTAGAACTGTCATTTCAAAACATGACTCTGAAGTTTGGAGTAGATTAATTGATCATTTAGAGAGAGGATATATATAAGTGACACTCCATTAGTAGCTATAAACTCAATTATGGTACAAGAAAAGTAAGCTCAGAGGTAGTCACTGTGATTTCTGTGTATTCCACAGAGAAAACTCCTGGTATATAGTGGCCTTTTCAGTTGTTGAGCAAAAGGCACATGCGATAGAGAAGCCATTGACCTTTCAACTTCTATCATGTGATCTTTCATTTCACCAAAGCCAAAATTTCCAAAATACTGTTCCTTCCTTTATGATTTCAACTTATGTTTTCAATAATTATCAATACACCGCAGTTTCATGCTTGATAATTTCAGACTGACGAATTTGGTAAAAAAAATTTCAATATCTACATCACAACCTTTAACGGTTGGTGTATAAATATGAACAATAGTTATATTCACATTATTTAGCTTGTATGCATACAGATATTATCCTATCATGGAGAGCATTGGTCATTAAAAAAAGAAAAAGTTAAATAAAAAGACTAGAAAGGGGAAAGATTAGAATGAATATCAGAAGACACTCAGAACTTGCTCTTAATCTTTGAATAGCTGAAGCAAATGGCTGAAACGAAGTCAGAAAGCTGAACAGAAAATCCCTACGGGCAACTAGAGAAGACCAAGTGCAGTGATAACGCGAACTGTGCAAAGACCTAGAGTTAGGAAACCAAAAGGAAGGACATGCTCAGCATGTCTTAAATTGAAGGAAATAAAGAAAAAAGTCAAGTTTGGGATTGCAATAATGAAACAGGATGCATCAGAAGAAGATGGAAAGATCACATGAAGTCATTGTACCAAAAAGCTTAGTGGATATTCAACCATATCAAGAGGTTGTTTATGATCGAGAATCAATGATGCTAAAGGAAGACTTTCAAGGTACACTGAAAGCATTAAACAAAAGAAGGTTCTAGGAATTGATGGAATGACAACTGAAATATTTCAACAAACCAATGAAGCATTGGAAATACTTACTTGTCCATCCCAGGAAATTTCTAAAACAGCGACCTGGCCAACTGACTGGAAGAGATTTGTATTTATACCCATTCAAAGAAAGGTGATCAACAGAATGCTTAAATTATAGAACAGTATCATTTTTTATCATACGCAAGTAAAATTTTACTGAAGTTCATGCAATAAAGATTGCAGTAGTACACTGACAAGGAGCTGCTAGAAGTTCCGCCTGGATTCAGAAGCAGATGTGAAACATGGAATATCATTGCTGATGCCAGATGGACCTTGGTTGAATTCAGAGAATAACAGAAATATGCTTATTTATATTTTACTGATTATGCAGAGGAATTGGACTGGGTGGCCCATAAAAATTATGGATAGCGTTGAGAAAAATGGAAATTATAGAACACTTGATTTTTCTCATGCTGAAACTGTACATGGATCAAGAGGCAGTATTTTGAACAGACCAAGGGAATAGCCCATGATTTAAAATCAAGTTAAAGTGTTCATTAAGGTTGTGTGCTATAATCATTCTTATTCAGTTTGCTGGGAAAAAATTAAACAGAGAAGCTAAATTATGTGAAGAAGAATGTGGCATCAAGATTGTAGGAAAGCTTATTAACAACCTGCGACGTTCAGATGACACAACCTTGCTTCCTGAAAGTGGGGAAGACTTAAAGCACTTGCTAATGAACCTCAAGGATTGCAGCCTTCAATATGTGTGGCACTCCAGCCAGCCGAAAGCTACACGTGATGCACAGAATAACCACTCAAGACACATGACTGAGTCATGAGGAAAAGAGAGGTTCTCAACGAAGAGAAGATTTCTCAAGCTCTTGGCCAGTCTCAGCTTGCCGGTTTTATTAGCATGCCTAAAAGGGAAGTTTACAAAGTTTCTAATATGAGAACTGTACCAGAACACAAAAACATAAGGCCCAAGACGTACTCAAACTATCAAAGCGTTGGTAACATAGTCTAATCCAGTGATGGGTCCTGGGGTTGGCAGCAAGGCATCTCCTTTTACCTCAGTATTTGCACCAAGTTCTGGGCACATTCAAACATTCGTGCATCCAAGGTTGAATCGAAGCTTTTGTAGCCAAGGAACCCAAATTAAAACTTAATGTAAAGAAACAAAAAATCCTCACAACAGGACCAATAGGTAGCATCATGATAATCTGCTCAAATGTGTAAATGGAGTTCATCACGTATGAATCGCAATCCATGCTCATGGAGGCAGCAGTCAGGAGATCAAACGACACATCACATTGGGTGAATCTGCTATGCAAGACCTTTTTAATGTGTCGAAGAGCAAGGATGCCAATTTGAGCACTAAAGTGTGCTGACACAAATCATGGCATTTTCAATTGCCTCATATGCATGTGAAAGTTAAATATTGCATAAGGAAGGCAGAAGAGGAATTGATGCACTTAATTTATGGCGCTGCAAAGAAGATTCAAAGTATCCTGGACTTCCAAGAGAATGAATCTGTCTTGGAAGATATATACCTAGAATGCTTTATTGAAGTGAGGATGGTGAGACATCACCTCCTGTTATTTGGTCCCTCAGGAGGGATCAGTCTCTGGAAAAGGATATCATGCTTGGTAAAGTAGAACCATGAAACATGACACGTACCCATCAAGTTTATGCTGACTCATAGCAACCCTATAGAACCAGGCAGAACTGCTCTTGTGAATTACCAATGCTATAATTTTTAGGGAGTGGAAAGCCTGATTCTTCTCCCATGAGTAGACTGGTAGTTTCAAACTGCTAACCCTATGGTTAAAATGCCAATACATAACCACTCCACCGGATAGGGCTTCTGTTGGTGTTGGTAATATGATGGGGGAACTGTAGACTAGGCAGACCTTGATATTGACTCGGTGGCTACAAGTATTAGCTAGAACATGACAGCAATTGTGAGGATGCATTGCCTTCAGTTGTACAGAGTGGGAACCAATTCAATGGCCCCTGACAACAATCTGCTTCTTCAAACCAGCTCTTTGGACAACTCTCATGAAGTGCCCTTGCTCCTTTCAGCCCAGGTCGTCTTTTATCCTATAAGTTCTTGCTCAATTTATTTCTCATCCAGCATTGTTGCTTTGGGAATTAGCATTACAATAAGAATTACATTTTGCACTGCCACAGCATCATGCATATTCACATGTGCATTTGCCCACCCATATCTCTGAATATCTAAACGAGAAATTTTATGAAATAGTATCTTTGTTACTTATACTAATACTCTAATATGATTTCTTTCCTCGCTTTCCTGTGGGAACTGTGATTATAATCCAAAAGTAGGATTTACTTCCCTGTAATTTCGCCATAACTTAGTTTGAGAAACACTGGTCTGTATTATTTCTATGGCCAATATGAAATTTATTGTGTGCTCAAGTTCTATGGAGTCAGTTCCAACCATTACTGACTGTATATGCAACACAAACCCATAATTACAGTCATTGTGCCAATCCTTCTCATTGAAGGACTTCCTCTTTATTGATGACACTCTAATTTACAAAACCATGATACCCTTCTCCAGGGACTGGTCCCTTCTGATAACATGTTCATAGGACAGACCACTAATTCTCACCATCCTGAAATCGGAGGAGTGTTCAGGCTACTTTTCTTACAAGACAGATTTGCTTATTCAACTGGCAGTCCATAGTACTTTCCATACTTTTTGCCAACAGCATAATTCAAATCTTCTACATTGATTCTTCTACAGTCTTTTGTATTCACTGTCTGGATTTTACATAAAATTGAAACTATGGGTTGGGTCAGATAGATATTAGTCTTTAAAGTTAAATATTTGATTTTAACTCTTTAAAGTGGTCTTTTTTAGCAGTTTGCTGAGTGTATTCTATCTATTTCTTAACTTCTGCTTTCACGGGTATTGTCTGTGGAGCCAAGTAAAATGAGATCACTACCAACTTTAATTTTTTTCCATTTATCGTGATATAGTTTACTATCAAATGTGAGGATCTCTGCTTTCTTTATGTTGAGGCACAATGCATACTGAAAACTGCAGGCATTGATTTTCATCACTAAGCTTTCAGGTCCTTTAAACTTTATGCAAAGTAGGTTGTATGAGGGGGTACCCCAAAATAACCACATTCCCCCCCAAAAGCTATGTATTTCAATTTTACAAAACTTTAACAGCTTCAAAATACTCTCCATTACACTTCATGCATTTTCCAAATGTATGATTCCTTTCAAACTCATCTGTTTGGATGGCTGACAGCACCTCCCTTTTTTTTTTCACCTCTTCTTCATTGTCAAATCGCTGTCCTTTAATCTCCCTCTGCATTTACAGAAACAAAACGAGGTTACATGGAGCAAGGTCAGGTGAGTAAGGTACATGGGGCAAGAAAGACATGCGGATTTTGCCAAAAACTGGTAACACTGAGATGGCTGCGTGAGCAGGTGCATTGTCCATGATGGGAAAACCAGTTTCCCATCTGCCACAAATCAGGCCTTTGTTTTGGGTCACACACAATTATGCAATCTTTTCAGAACCTCTAAATTGAAAGCCGGATTAGCAGCCGGACTTAATGGAATGAACTCCAAATGCACTATCTCTCCTCACTATCCCCCTTCACACAAACCAAATCAAAACAAAAAACAAATAAGTATTGTCCTGATCTTTTATTTCACTAGATGAGCTTTGGGGGGAGCAAGGTGATAATGGTGTCTTCCACTGGCTTGATTGATGTTTGCATTCAGGTTCATAAGAATAACATCATGTCTTGTCAAGAGTAATGACCTTGGAAAAGAAGTCTAGGTCACTATGGAGCTGTTCTTTCAAAGGGCAGTTCTTTTTGCTGGTCAGTCAGAACTCAAGCCACAAATTTCACAGCATCGACCCTTGTCATTCCCATATATTCAGTGAAAATTTGCTGAACCAAGCTCCAAGATAGCCAAGGTAACTTCCCAGGCCTTCAGTGGTCTGTCATCTGTATTGGAGCTCAACTGCATGGATTTTTTCCCAACTGTTTGGGAAGTTGAGGGACATCCAGACTAGGCTTTTCATCAATCAAGATTTAGTCTTCTTTGCATTGAGTAAGTGCTTGAGTGGAGGCCCAATGCCCATCTGCTGCCTTAATACTAAACCTCTAAATATATGCGCATAGATCTGTTACCCCAAGCAAATGTGGTGAAGAAAGCTGACGGTGCCTGGCTACCAAAAGATATAGTGTCTGGGGTCTTAAAGGCTTGAAGATAAACAAGAGGCCATCTAGCTCAGAAGCATCAAAGCCCACATGGAAGAAACACACCAGTTTGGCTGACCACAAGGGGTAGAAGAGACCAGTTATCAAACATCAAAGAGCTAAAAACCATATCAGTGGGTGCCCACCTTCCTGACACAACCACTGAAGACAAACGTTTGCATAAGCAAATGAGGTGAAGAAAGCTGATGGTGCCCGGCTATCCAAAGATATAGCATCTGGGGTCTTAAAGGCTTGAAGATAAACAAGTGGCCATCTAGCTGAGAAGCATCAAAGCCCACATGGAAGAAGCCAATGAGCCTGTCTGAACACAAGGTGCAGAAGGGACCAGTTATCAGACATCAAAGAGCTAAAAACCATATCAGTGGGTGCCCATCTCCCTGATACGATCAATGAAACCAACCGTGTGCATAAGAAAATGTGGTGAAGAAAGCTGATGGTGCCCAGCTATCAAAAGATAAAGCATCTGAGGTCTTAAAGGCTCAAAGATAAACAAGTGCCATCTAGTTCAGAAGCAACACAGCCCACATGGAAGAAACACTCCAGCCTGTGTGACCACGAGCTGTCGAAGGGATCAGGTATCAAGCATCAGGGAACAAAAAATCATATTATTGAAAATGTGGGTGAGTGCAGAGCGGAGACTCAAAGCCCAATGGTAGCCAACCGGACACCCCTTACTGAGGGGTTGTGGGTAGGAGACGAACCAGGAAGGGTGCAGGGTAGCAACAATGAAACATAACTTTCCTCTAGTTCTTAAATACTTCCTCCCCACCCCCCCACTATCATGATCCCAATTCTACCTTGCAAATCTGGCTAGACCAGAGGATGTACATTGGTACAGATAGCAACTGGAAACATAGGGAATCCAGGACAGATGACTCCTCCAGAACCAGTGATGAGAGTGGTGATGCCTAGAGGGTGGAGAGAATGTGGGGTAGAAAGGGGGAACTGATTACAGGAATCTACGTATAGCCTCCTTCCTGGGGGAGGGACAGCAGAGAAGACGGCAGGGGGAAACATCAGACAGTGTAATATATGACAAAATAATAACAATATATGAATGGTAAAGGGTTCATGAGGTAGGGGGTAGAGGGGAGGGAGGGGGAGCAGCAGATATTAAGGGCTCAAGTAGAAGACAAATGTTTTGAGAATGATGATGGCAACAAATGTACACATGTTTTTGACATAATGGATGTATGTATGGATAGTGATAAGAATTGTACGAGCCCCCAATAAAATGATTTAAAAAAAAGATTTAGTCTTTTCTGAAATAAAAAGACCACTTGTCCACTTGAATTTTTCCCATAATGCTGTCCTTGTAAGCTGCATTCAACTTCAGTACAGTTTCTGTGTCAATTTTCTGGAGCAGGAAACAAAATTTCACAGCCACATGCTGTTCTCTTAAATTAGCCATCACAAAAAAGCAAGGTTTGAGTGAAACTAAAGAAATTTACTGTGACCAGAGAGAACCTTCCCAGGTGATGCCACTGGGTACACTAACTCAGAGAAAGTTGCTGGATACTCACCTACTAGGAAAAATACATACTATGAAAGTTCCACCCAACAGATATTTTTTCCAATTTTTTTCAGAGTATCCCTCATGTCATCTGCTTATGGCAGGTTGTTAACAAGTCTTCTTGCCATCCTGAATTTGCTCAGCATGCAGGTTGAATTAATATGGTGAAAGGTACAGCCCTGACACATATCTTTCTCTATTCTAAACCATGTAGTATCCACTTGTTCTGTTTGACCCTACTGGTTTATGCAAAGGCTCCACAAAAACACAAGAAGTGTTCTGGGTTTCCCATTCTTACTACTATTTACAGAATATTGTCTGTTATGTATTGTGTGTATGTGTTATTTTCCCCACATTTTAAAAACCTAAGAATAATACTCTGTTGTTTTTTTATCAGTGTCTCTTTCTATATGAATATTAATTATGCCTTTCATGTAGTAGTTTCTCAATATGTATTTCTGGAGAAAAGGAAAAGAAAAAACTACATGTCTCAGAAAATGTTAGTATGCTCAGCTAAATTGTTATTATTTAGAAATTTAATCAAATAGAGATACGCTTGGTTATTTAAAAGATAATTTTTAAGTAAAAGTCATGTTTGTCAATGGCATAATCAATTCTGATAGCAACTTAAAATTATTCATATTTTGTTAACATTAAACTTTAAAATTAATTGTGTTTTTGTGGTTAAGAGTTGGGATGTGCTCCACTAGCTCAGCAGTTCAAAACCACCAACTGCTCTGCAGGAGAAAGATGGAGCTTGCTACTCCCATTAATAGTTCTAGTCTGAGAAACTCAGGGTGGCAGTTGTACCCTGTCCTATAGGGTTCTTGTGCAGTGAGTAAGTTTCTAGTTCCAGAACTCCTGATTGCTTCTTAATTACTGTCAATCATCTTGAAATTTGATTCCATTGGTGAAAATCAGGTGTAGATCTCAAATTAAACTGAGTTCAAGGTCAAATTCATTGTAGTACAAAAAATGGTTCTAAATCCTTACCCTACTAAATGGGGTTAGCAACAGTATATATACAATCAAAAACTGTCTTTAAATTGTTATAACAAACTTAACAAAACTATAGCCAATGCAATACTGACTTTCTTAGTCTGTTTGCCTAAATACCTGTACATTTTAAAGTTAATATTTAACATGTTTACCTTTTCTTTCAGTGAACACATCAACAGTTTCTGCAGCAACTCCAGAATCTGTAGGAGAGACCACCACAAAATCATTAACAAGTTCAGCTACACAATTAACAGTTGGCACATCTCATAAAGGTAGGATTAACAGTTTCCAGAGTTTTTAACAATTAAAATTATTAACACCTACAGAGATTACTCATAGGAAAGTAATTTGGGCCCTTATATTTGCTTGCTATTAAGCTATGAAGATTTGTAGCATTTTATTATGTTGAAAATTGGCTATTGTTTTGGACTGAATACAGAACTCTGTATTCAATCTTCATGAGCTCAATTGGTTGTATTTATTATAAGGATGGTAAGATTTTATCTTACCTACTTTGGACATGCTGTTAGGAGAGACATCCTGGAGAAGGATATTCTTCTTGATTAAGTAGAAAAGTAGTGAGAAAGAGGAAGGCCTTCAAGGAGACGGACTGACAAGAGGGCTGCAACAATGGCTCAAGCATGGGACCCTGGTGGGCCTGGCGCACCACTGGATAGTGTTTCATGCTGTTGTGCGTCAGGTCGCTAGGGGTTGGAATGAACTCAATGGCACCTAACAACAACAACAACATTTCTTTGGATTACTTCCTATTTGAGAATGATCCAATTGTGAATGCTGTAATGTCATTATCACCAAGCTTAATTTCAGAGAAGAAAAATAAGCCATAAAAATATCTCTTTTCTCATTTTCCCTTTAAGCAACACAACCAACAAGGTGAAATTTTATAGGTAACTAAGCAATTGTGTTGGCTGTATTTTGTTGATCGTGCATTGGTTTGGTAGATTTCAGTAACAATGTCATCATTATTGTTACCAGTCTGAATGACAGCAGCCATAGCATGCTTAATAGTTCTAGGTGTTAAAAGGGATTACCCCCCCACCCACAAAAAAACAAAAAGAGTCAGTGTGACTGTTAAATTAGAACTCAAAGGGGTTATCCATCAAATACCTAACTTCATTGCCCACCTCCAAGCAACACACACAGATGTGCTATGTAGCTGATGCCTTTTGAAGAAGAGATCAAAGCTCTCCCTTTTTGTTCTTGTGTTGTGTTTTAATTGTATTTTTCCTTCATTTTCATTTTATTTCATTGCTATAGTATTTTCAAGTATTTCCCCTCTATATACTCAAAAATATGAGTAATTTGTTACGTAATTACAATGTTCTCATCGCCCTCCTTAAAAGAATACTAAAGTCTGAGTACCCACTCAAAGCCATTTAGAAGAGTTTTAGAAGTAAAAATCCAGCAACCACAAATATGGCAGGTGCAGTGGAGGTTAAAGCAAGGAAATAAGCGAATTTAGGAATCCATGAGGAGGTCGGCTGAGTGTAGACAGAGATGGAAAGGGAAAGGCAGTGTCTGATGCCCACGAGCTATTGTGATCCCGTCTGAGAAGGAGACAATCTGGTGCAGTGGTAGGGCTTGGTGGGAGTGGTCAAGCTGCCTGTGTATCAGCAGTGAGAAAGGGAGAATGGCATTAACTTGACAGTCTTTTGTTTGTGCAGTGAAGTGAGTTTGGCTGCAGATATTAGGTATTGTCCATGCTCCTACCAGCAAAATAATTAATAAATAGGTCATGAAAACAGGACAAAGAGCATCTTGAATTCTTGTATTGAAGCACATATATATTTAGTTTCCTAATTCCAGACCCATACAGAGTTTAAGTCATCATCATTCATAGATCAGTCAGTACCACAGAAAGCATGTCTTCAGTGAGGTGGTGCTACATGCCCCCCTTCCTTATAGCTCACATGGTTTTCCCAAGCACACACATTTGTACCGAAAAAAATATATGAAATGGAGAACTTTATTTTTTAAGTCTCTCTGATAACACTTTACTTGTGTAAAGATCCAACGGCGCTTGGTTTAATAGTCTTTGTGTGTATCCAAGGAGTCCCAGCGTGGCACAACGTGCTTGAAGACAAGTTACAAGGCAGCCTCAACCCACCCAAAAGCAACTCCCAAGAAAGGCCTGGCAATCCGCTTCACAAAAGTCACAGCCCTGCAAACCCTCTGGCGCTGTAGTCCTCTCCACTCGGGTTTGGATCCATTCAAGGCCACTGGTTATAATGCTTATGACTCTCCAAGACACACGTCTTCCTTCCTCTGCCAGCAGGGCAGTTCCACTATCAAACTGGGAAAGGTGCGGAGTGTTGCGGTGACCACCGTGTGGGCTTGGTCCCTAGCAGGCGTGCTTTCCGAGGCCTCCCCAGTTAAAGCACGAGCATGTCTAGACTTCTTCCTCGACGGACATCAAGCATTCTGCTCACTTTCTGTTCATGCCAAGTGTTTGGTTAATGTTAGATATTAGCAGTATAAAATGAACTTCTAGAAGGAAAAAGTAAACTCAAACTGCTCTAAAAGATGTAAATATTATTCAACTTGATCTTGAAATATGTAAGAGCCATTTCTTGTAATGAGCTGGAAGTATAGTCTAGGAATCTAAATTTCTCCACTTGCTTCTGTTGCTAAGGCCATGAGATATTTTGGGACATCTCACCTACACTGGGTGCCAGAAATAATGATGCTTAAGCTGCACTTCCACTCTAGAAACTAAGATAAACTATAAAGAAATGAGTTTTTAAAAATCATTCCTGTAGGGTTTCTTGCTGGATTAGTGGGAAATGCGTACTTTTGGAAGCCTCATTTTTCTCCTGAACTTTTTCTCTCCTATGCTGTCTTTCTAGCCCTTATTTTCAGTTTGAAAGAAGATGAATTACCCTGCATATCTTGGAACATTGCTATTTTTATGTTTTTCTTTTCATAGATTTCAAAGCAGTAAAATTGACATTGTTCTTTAATGTTTCTCCCCAAGATGCAAAATGTTTACAAATATCACATTTTCTTGAAAGAGTCATGGCCTACATAGACATAAACATAAATCTCCAAGTTTATTTTGCATAATATTATGATTGCTAATTCAATAAACAATTTAAAAGAGATTATAATATGAAATTCTAATGACTTTAAATTTTATAAACCAAGTTATTCAAATTTTATAATTTCTCTAAAGACATTTAGCTAATGCATTCTCTTAATGTTCATATTAATTGTTTTCCTATTATTTAAGCATTTGAAAGCAATTAATCATCACTTTTGTATGTAAAATTAAGAGCATTCACAAACAAAGGCAATTACTAGGTTCTGAATGACTTCTCTTCCTAGAGCTGTATTGAAGTACCACTTGGACTTAAGTCAAAGCAATTAGGTTCAGTTCATATGTAATGTCGGGTAGTCCAATATTAGTTTTAATATATAGTAAGTATATACAGTACTTTTTCAAAAATAACACATGCCTTCTATGTGTGCCAGTCAAACACTGTCAACATTTTTGAACACATTATTGGTTTGTACAGCAATATGTATACATATGCATATATGTGTGCATGTATATATATCATAGTTGCACTTACAAAAATACCTTCAAGGAGAAGGAACAATTGGTAAAGACGTAGAAAGCATGTATTATTTGTGAAACATATGTTAGCACAAGTTTTTTATACATAAAGCAAATTAAAGAAACACTTACATATACATTAAAATCTCTGTAACATTATAATATAATAATAGTAATAATGTTTGATGCACATCACAATGTAGCATCCATTTGTTATTATGAACCATTGTATAAACCTCATATTTTTAACATAATATACATTACAGGGGTTGGGCCATAATTACTGATTTTATGTACATCACCTAATAACCTGAAGATCGCTTATACAAATAATACTGCAATATCTTGCTCTTACAATAACAAATATGCATTTATACTTAGAATCTTAGCATATCTAGCCCATAGGATAACTTTACTATATGTTATGTACAGAATACTTATTCATACTTAGGAGCAAATATTTTTACATCTACAATAATTTAAAATAAAGTTTGCCCTGTCTATATAATGAATATTGCTATGCTGAGAAGAAATAATAATCAATATGACCACAGGTTCACAATGTCAGGAATTCCCTGAATGTAAAGCCATTTCACACTTCAGTTTAGCTAATGCCAAAGCTGGTGCTGGAACTTAATTGAAATGTGACTGTATGCTAACGGTAAAACTGAAATTCAGTTCACAAGCAAACAGGAATCCAGAGTAGGTAGGCACGAAAGGGGCAGAGATAGAGCTATGGAAACTCACAGATGGCACACATTGGACACATTTCTAGGCATATCCATAACTACTATTACGTGTGTCCTCATTATTCCCTGTAATTTGTGTGCTTTGTATTTCAAAACAATGGTGAGACATATGTCAATGAAAGATAACGAGAAGGCAATTTTTAAAATTCAGCTCAGTCTGTTCACGGTGACAAGAACCCTAAGAGTAGAAAGTGTTGAAGTGAAACAATGGTACCATGTCTTTGGGCCTATCTGTATCCCAGCCTCTCCATCTTCCTTATTTTTCTATCAGGGAACTATAAAATCTCAAGCTGATTATTTCGGTAAACAATCCCTTTAAGTCGCCATACATGTGCCTAGAAACTTATAGAAAACAATTCATCAGCTATTTTCCCCTACACTTTACAACTTAACTCATGAAACATGCACAGAACAGCCATTTTCCTTTGCCAAAATCGCCTACAGCCCTTACGAAGGAGTGAGGACTGAGGAGCGACTTCCCCGCCTTCCTGGCAGTGTCTGTCTGTTGTGCGTGATGTCCTGCGGGAATGAATTCCTTCGAAACAACTGAAGACTCACTTCATGCCAGGAATTGTGCTTGATACTGTTCAGATTTTCAAAATGATTTAGAGTTGGATATTGCGCTCAATAATTTAAAAGCTGCTTTGGCTCAGCGTGAGAACACCAGGAATGTTTCATACATCAAGAAATCTCCTAATTACAGGAGTGTGCAGCTTCCGTTATTATTTATGTTGATTTGCAAGTTTCCCTGATGTACCCAAATCAATAAAATGAGATTTAATTCAGAATGAAGGATGCGTTACTTGGACATCTTAATGTCCAGGTCATTTTTCTGACAGGGAAAAGTAAAATGACTTGCTGTGATTGGTTTTATTTGTTTTTCAGTTTATTTTAAGAACCTGCCTATATTCTGTAGGTAATATTTATTCCCGGGATGTATTGCAAGAGATGTGTATTTTTCTTTATCAGACTATGCAATAATTCAATATTTATATACCTGCTTTGGCGGGAAAATGAGCTGGGAAACAGAATCATTAAGCAAAGTCTACCCAGTTCTTTTCCACAGGCACTCAGTGGCCCTCCAAATTTGACTTACTTTAAATTATTTCTTCATCAGATAAGATGAGATTGTATTTAACCATAGTGTCTCTTTTATAGAACTGAGAACTGACACAGGAATATTAAAGTCATCTTTGCCACCAACAAGTCCTTCACTAAAAACATCAGATAAAGTTACAGGTAAGCAATGATTAATTTTGCCATAATGTATTTTTATTCAAATATAATTGACATACTACAACATTCCCTTTCTAAAGTAACCACTTTGGTGTTTCAGTAAACACTAAAGTGAAATACTGAGATTGTTATTCAGTACATTCACATTTACAATTATTACTATTAATTATAGAATATTTTCTTCACTCTAAAAAGAAGCCACATACCCATGAGCATTCACTTCCCATTTTCCCTTCTCCTAACCACTTGATGATCACTAGTCTACCATGTTGCTATGGATTTATGTATTTTAGATAGTTCATGTAAATTCAATAATGAAATATATGGTATTTTTGCCTGACCTCTTTCACTTAGCATATTATTTTCAGATGTATCCATATTGTAGCATGTATCAATATTTTGTTCCTTTTCATATTATGTATTAATAGATGACTACTACTCTATTGTATTGATACATTACATTTCTCCATTCATCTCTTAATAAACATTTTGACGTTTCCCACTTTCAGCTATTGTGAATAATGTTGTGTTGAACATGCCTGTATAAGATTTTGTATGAATTCATTTTCATTTCATTTAGGAATACTCATCTTTTTAGGCATGTAATTGCTAAGTCATAGGTAGAAGGAAAAAGAAGGTGGCAAACTTTTGAAGAATCAGGTACTGAAAACTCAACAGAACATTGTCTGAGATAGGGCCTGTGACTTCTCCTTTTAGCATCTCCAATCAATGAGAGGCTTATGGCAGCCTTGCAGGCTCTTTTAAAGCAAGATAATCATTGATTTCTGTCATTCATTTAGGTGTATTTCCAATACTAGGTAGGGGAAACATTCAAAACCTATAGTACAATAATAATAACCCTTAACCATTTTGATAATACCAACATTTCCTATTCTCTTCTCCACCGCTGGACTGGGTCTCCATTTAGGAGTGTCTGGCTGGGTGGATCCGGTAGGTCCTGGCTCCCGATTAATCACGCATTGCTTTTAATCAGTGACTGTTGCCCCACGCCACTCCGGCAGCAGCTTTGCTCTCCTCGGTGAAAGCATAAGCTTTCTTACATTTTTGCTACTTCTAAAACCGGAAACTCGCTGCCACGGAGTCAATTCTGACTCCCAGCAACCGCGGAAGACAGGCTGGAAGGACAGCAGTGCGCCTTTAGAGTGAGAACAACCAGAGTAAGCACCTGATCATCAGACTTTTACTTCACGGGCCCTTCCTTCTTTCTCTTACAAACCCCGTGCTTCCAGGAATCCGGAACCATGGCAATGGTGCCAAAATGATTGGTCTCCCACAGCCCCCTCTATTTATCATTCCGGATTCTCTAATTGCAGTGAGCACACAGCACTCACAGTGTTCATGATTGCGCGGTTTATTTCGGAGGGTATCAGGTTGCAGTTCAGGTGGAAATGCTCAAGGAAAGGTTGTTCAGTCGGATCACGTTATAAACTTCTTTCAGGGTCATTAATAAATGTGCAACAGGCAGCCGCTCCCCTGGAAGCCTCACTCTGAACGCACTCAACTCAGTTCCGTGGGTCAGCTTCTCACCTCCTCGAATTGAGTGCCCGCAGGCCCTCACTCCAGGAAGCCTCAACCTGCAGGCATTGGGCTCCAGCTCCAGGGAACAGCAAGCCCCGCTCCCCACTCTGAGGCCAGAAGCACACCCTCCGCAAAGCAATCAGCTCTCCTTGCTCTGTGCTGTGGCCTGGGAAATCCGGGGTTCCGTCTCATTTCCTGGTTCCTGGTTCTCTTACTGCTGCTCCTGGGTCAAGCCCCTGGTGTCAAAGCTGTCTTCCTGGATCAAGGTTGTTCGCGGCACAGCACTCTGGAGATGGAGAAAATGTGTTCCGTTCCTGGTACTTGTTGCTAGTAAGAGCCTCATCCTTTTTTAAGCCGCAGGATAAGAAGCACTCACAATCAAATCCTGTCAATACGTTCCTCTACCTTCGTTTACTCAGACCCATCAGGAAAAGGTTGCTCCGAAGGAGTTACAGAGATTATAGCTAGTAGGATCATATTAAATAATGGATTGCCTTGAAGTTATCTGGTGATTTTCATTCCTCTTCCATATCATCCAAGAGAGCAATCAGAATATTTATTTCTGTGCGTAAATCTTTCCTTGACTTTTTGTAATCATGGACCCACCCAATATTTGTCCTTCAGTAATTGATTTCTTTCAGTGTACTGTCCTTAAGGTCCATCCATGTTAAGAATTGTTTCAAATGTCTGTCTTGATTCTTTAATTTTGGCTGGCATTCCACTGTGCACTATACTATAGCTTGTTTATCCATTCTTCCGTTGGATGCCATTTGAGTTCTTTCTATCTTTTGCTTTTTCTAGCATGCATACTTATTAGTGGGATTACTAGATCAAATATTATTTCTTCCTATTCAATGAAGTGCCATGCCACGTTCCATAGTAATGGTAATACCTTATAGATCCACTAGCAGTGCTCCACTTTCTCCACTCCCTCATCATGTTGTGGTTTTCTCTCTTATTGAACTCTGCTTATTAGCACTGATCTGAGATCCTACTGCACTGTGACTGTGATTTATATCCCTCTAATGTCTGATATCATGAACATTTCTTCACATATATGTTGCTCATCTGAATGTCTTTTTTGATAAAAAGGATTTTTAAATTGGATTGTTTTGTTGTGGTGGTGTTAAATTTTTCAATTTGTATGTAATTTTCTGTGTAATTACTATTTATTTTCCAGAGCTTTAGAATGCTTCTGACTTCATAGCTACCCTATAGGACAGAGTAGAACTGTCCCTCTTTCTGTCCCTGAGAATGTGATTATTTACAGAAATAGAAAGTCCTGTATTTTTCCTGCAGAGTGGCTGGTGGTTTTGAACTGCCCATCCTGAATTTCGCAGCACAGTGCCTCACCACTATGTCAACAAGGCTCCTTAAGAATACATATTTACATATGTAAATATTTAATGTTTAGGAAGGCCCAATTATCTAGTTCATCTTCTGCTGTTGGCACATTTTGGGTAGATTCGATAGTGTCTTTCTGTCATTAAAAAGCCTTAAGTTTTTCCTGACCTCTCTTTTGACGATCCTTACAGTTTTCTGTTTTACCTTTAGGTCTTTGACCCATCTTCAATTAGTTGTGAAGTATGACTCTTGCTTCACTTTCTCTGCATACTGATAGCCAGGTTTACCTGCGTAATTTGTTAACGAAACAGTTTTCCCCCATTTAATGGATTTTGGCCCTTTGTCAAAGATAGGTAGATAACTTTACTTCCGGTTTCTAAATTCTGTTTCATATGTCTATATTGTCTGTCAATGTACCAATACTAGGCTGAAGTGAGTATCATAGGTGCAGAGTTTTGAGATGAGGAAGTGCATTTCTTCCTTAGTGTTTGTTTCAAAAGTCCCCTTTCTTTCATGATTATTTTTCCCATCTCTTTCTAGGATGAAAACAGAGAAAGAGAATAGTTGATGTATGCCGTAGATTCTAGAACAGGACTGTGTTATAAGGCGGATCAAGACTTTCTTGTGTCTCGATGTACAGACTGCATGGGCAGCACTGGCAGTTTCCTTTCGTTAAGTATTCCTAGCCAGGGGCATGTATGTGCATTCTTCTATGTATGGTATCCAGTTGTACATTATTATTGGTTTAAATGACCATATTTTCCTCACTGCATTTCCCTGATAAAACCAATTAAACATAATTAAGCATGAGTTGATTTCTGGACTCCCACTTCTATTTCGTTGATAAATATGTCAATCACACAGCAGCACAGTACACGTATTCTGACCTTTATTAGGATTTACAGTAAAGAAATATGAGGCCTCCAACCTTTGCTCCTTTTTAAAAAAAGATTATTTTGACTATTTGAGTCCCTTGAGTTGCCTTATGTAAGAATGTAAATTTTGTAAAAAGTCAACAAAGATTTTGATAAGGATTACAGTCCATTTGTAGATTGCTTTCAATAGTATTGGCATCTTAACAATATTAAATTTCCCAATCAATGCACTTAAAATTTTCCATTTGTGAAAGGGTGCATTAAAATATAATATGAATTTCTTCATGAATTTTTGAAGCCCTTCATATCTGTTTCTTTTTTATTTATTTCAATGATATTTTATATTGGTTTGTATTTAAGAGTTTATTTTGTTACATTTATTCCTAATTATGCTATTCTTTCGGTTACCCATTGAAAGTGGAATAATTTAATTTTTGGTTGTTCATTGCCACTGTGCAGAAATGTAATTAGGAATATTCATATATTGAGGTGCCCTGGTGGTGCAATGGTAAGACGGGCTGTGATCCACATCCTTGGCAGTTTGAAACCACCAATAGCTCAGCGGGAGAGAGACGGGGTGCTCTGCTCCAGTGAACAGCACAGTATCGGGGGTTGCTGTGAGTCAGCATCATCTTGATGGCAGTGAGTTTTTACAATGTTTGTCCCCTTTAACTTGACTGGTTTTGATTACTGATTCTAATTACTGGTGCATGCGTGCGTGTGTTCTCTGTTGTTGTCTTTGTCAGGTGACTTTGAGCTGGCTCTACCTCACAGTGACCCTGTGTACAGCAGTATTGAAGAATGGCCAGGCCTGTGCCATCCTCACCATTGCGTTCTGTGTGAGCCCACTGCTGCAGCTGCTGTACCAATCCGTCTTTTTGAGTGCATTCACCTTTTCAGTGACCTTTGACTTTACCAAGCATACTATCTTTCTCCAGTAGCTGATTCACCTGATCACATGGTGACAGTACATAAGACAAAGTCTCAACATTCTTTCTAACTAGGAATAACCTGACTACTTGCTCCAAGACAGAATTGTTTACTGTTCTGGCAGTCCATGGTATGTGTTTTGTTTTTGTTTTTTTCAAAAATAAGAGTAATTCAAATATATAATTTATCCCAGTCTACTTTAGTCATTGTCCAGCTTCCCCTTGCATCTGGGGCATTTAAAAATATCATGGTGTGAACCAAGGAATCCCCAAAGTGACAGCTTTGCCCTTTAACACTTAAGAGAGGTCTTTGCAAGAGTGTTGCCAATGCACCACGAAGCTTTCTGTCGTGACTGATGCATCCGTGAGCATTGATTGCGGACACCCAAGAAAATGAAGTCCTGGCAACTTCGACGTGGTTCTGTTTCTCGCGATCTTCTCTTTTGGTCCGCTGTGAGAATCTCTTTCTCTACATGCAGTCGGACTCCATACTAAAAGCCGTCGTCTTTGAATTCCATCAGAAATTGATTCAAGTCCTCTTTAACTCTCAGCAAACAAGGCTGAATCGTCTGCAGAGCACAGGTTTAACGGGCTTTCCCCGTTCCTGATGCCATATTCTTCTTCACATAGGTCTTTTTTTTTTGAGATTTTTGCTCAGAATTCTGATCGAGTTAAGTATGGTGAAAGAACACAACCCAGATGTGCACCTTCCCTGATTTTAAGCCATTATTTCCTTTTTCTGTTCAAATGACTGTACTTTGATCTCTGCAAAATTGTGCAGAGACCAAGTCTATGTTCCAGAAATCCCATTCTTTGCAATATTGTCCATAGTTTGCTATGATCCACACAGTCTGATATCTTTGCATGCTCAAGAAAACACAAGTCAGCATTTCTCTGGTGTCCTGTGCTTTCAGTCAAGATCTATTTGAGATTAGCAATAATATCCTTCAAGTTAAGTCCTCTTCTAAATCTAGCTTGACTTTCTGACCACATTGTGTTGATGGACTGCTGAACCCACTTGTAGTGATTAGTGATACTAATGATGTCAATGTTCTGCTGGGTCGCCTTTCTGCAGAACGGGCATGAATATAGGATCACTTTCCATTGTGGCCCAGGTAGGAGTCTTCCAAATTTCTTTCCATGGATTAGTGGGTGCTTTTTGCATTCAATCTGTTTTTTGACACATTCCCCTTAGTATTTCATCTATTCCTGGAACTTTGTTTTAACCAGCGCCTTCAGTGCATCTTGGACGTTTTCCTTTAATATCTTTTGATATAGCTGGAGCTTGACTTTTTTAGTACAATGTCTCTGTATTTCTTCTATCTGTCTTTTTTAATTTAAAATTTTATTGGGATACATGATACTTCCTGAAACATGCAATATTTTGACAACTGAATCCTTTAATATTGCAACTCAAGGCATGCAGTTTTTCATGAGTAATTTTAGTGAGAGATGCACCTAAATCATCATGCCACAAAGGCTCCTTTTATCAGTCATATCTAATTTTCCTCTACTGTCACGGAAGGTGCTGGTCCTTCAAAATGCCGAATTTCAAAATCTTAATTATAGTGGTGATGTTCAAGCAGTCACTGGATATAAACTTTAATGAAACAATGAGAATTGACTCAATGGCAGTGGGCTTTGTTTGGTTGGGTATCCTCTGACTGGCTACATCCCTGATATTTGTTCGTTCTTTTATATACTCAGGGTCTACAACTAACAGTGTCACGAAGAATGAACTCCCCAGGACTAACACAACAGTGACAAGCATTCCAATTCCAAATCATGTGCCCACAATACCAAGTTCCCAAAACAAGAGTAAGTATATGACTTTGTACTAATATGTAAAAAAAAAGAGCATATATGGGAAAGAAGTAGTTTCCTAATATTTCAGGAATCATTCTACTACATTTTCACGTATTCTCCATCAGCTTGGACAAACATTTGAAAATCTTCTATACTTTATTACTCTGTTCATCCATAGACAAAAATGATGAGAATAGGATGAATTATATGGAAAGTCTATCAAGATTAGACACTAATCCATGATCTATGTCACCAAAAGTTGGTCTGGGTCAACAAATTAGACAACTTTGATAAAAAGAGAAATCTATGAGAAAGAAAAACTAATCTGAAGCATATTAAATTAGATAAAGTCTGGATAGAACCTTCAGAAGGAAGGACATTAATTGTAACTTCAAAATTATCCCCTGATATTGCTTCACTTGTCTAGTCCATACAATACTTAAAAAATAAATGATGATTTGATGTCTGATAACTGATCCCTTTAGCACCTTGTGATCACACAGGCTGGTGTGTTTCTTTCATGTGGACTTTGTTGCTTCTGAGCTAGATGGCTGCTTGTTTACCTTCAAGTCCTCAAGACCCCAGATGCTATATCTCTTGATAGCCAGGTTCCATCAGCTTTCTTCACCACATTTGCTTATGCACCCACTTTGTCTTCAGCAATCATGTTGGGAAGGTGAGTATCATGGAATGCCAGTTTAATAGAACAAAGTATTCTTGCATTGAGGAGTACTTGAGTGGAGGCCAGATGTCCATCTGCTACCTTACTATCATATCATTGTGTGCTCACATCTCTGATATGTTCACTGAAGATAAATGTGTACATAAGCAAATGTAGTGAAGAAAGTTGATGGTGCCCGGCTATCAAAAGATATAGTGTCTGGGGTCTTAAAGGCTTGAAGATAAAAAAGCGGCCATCTAGCTCAGAAGCAACAAAGCCCACCTGGAAGAAGCACACCAGCTTGTATGATCATGAGGTGTTGAAGGGATCAGGTATCAGGTAACAAAGAACAAAAATTCAAATCATTGTGAATGAGGGTGAGTGCAGAGTGGAGACTCAAGGCTCATCGGTAGGCAACTGGATACCCCCTTACTGAAGGGTTGTGGAGAAGAGATGAGCTAATCAGGGTGCAGGGCAGTAATGATGGAAGATATAACTTTCCTCTAGTTCTTAAATGCTTCCTCCCCACCCCCAATACCATAATCCCAATTCTACCTTACAAATATGGCTAGACCAGAGGGTGTTCATTGGTACAGATAGCAACTGGTAACACAGGGAATCCAGGACAGATGACCCCTTCAGGATGAGTGGTCTATGCCTGGAGGGTGGAGGGAATGTGGGGTGAAAAGGGGCAACCAATTACAAGAACCTATGTATAGCCTCCTCCCTGGGGGATGAACAGCAGAGAAAAGGGCGGGGGAGACGTTGGACAGTGTAACATATGACTAAATAATAATTTATGAATTATGAAGGGTTCATGAGGGAGGGGGTGGTAGGGAGAGAGTGGGGAAAATGAGGAACCGCTATTAGGGCTCACTTAGAAGGCAAATGTTTTGAGAATGATGATGGCAACAAATGTACACATGTGCTTGACACAATGGATGGATGTATGGATTATGATAAGAATTGTACAAGTCCTCAGTAAAATGATTTTAAATATTAAAAGTAGTATTATCAAACATAGCTCAATTACATGTAAAAGGAACTATGAAATACAAAAAGTGTACTTTATATCAGGTTGGTTTAATACATGAAAATAAAATATATAAGTAAAATCAATCACTATAGAAAGAAATTGTAGAAAATGTATGGAAAATTTGAAAGAAATGTAGAATATACAGAAGAAAATCTAACACCAATTCATAAGAAAATTTTTCAATAAACTAGAACTGCTAAGGAAATTCCTTAATTATATTTATGAAAGAGCCATAGATAACATCATATTTAATAATGAAGAAATGAATTTTCCCTTGCTCACTCTCAACTCTCATAACTCTTATTCAGTATTTAATTAATGTTTCTAGGTAGTACAATATAGCACCAATAATTTTGATACATGAAGATACAGGTAGCTCCACTAAAAAGGAAGAAGTAAAACTACCTATTTGCAAGCCATATGATCACTGATATAGAAAAGCTAAAGAATCTACAGTAAAATTACCAGGATAATAAGAGTATTTGTATTTCAAGATACAAAATCAATAGACAAAAATCAACTCCATTTTGATATATTGGCAATTCAAAAATAAAATTCAGAAAATAATTCTACTCAGAGAAGCATTGAAAAGATTCAAATATTTAGGAATAAACTTCCTAAATATATATACTGAAATAGAAAACATATCTGTGAATTAGTAAAGATGTATCTAAACAAATACATTACATGTTCAATGACTGACAGGTTTAATATTATTAAAATGGAAAATATCCCCCAATTTATTAATAATTAATCAACACATTGACCACCTGACTCACTGTCTTCAAGTCAATTCCAATTCATGGCCATATTTTGGAACAGGGTAGAACTCCTTGTGGGTTCCTGAGGTTGTAATCTTTACAGAAATAATAAGCCTCATTTTTCTCCCATGGTGCAACTGGTGGTTTCAAACTACTGAACTTGTAGTTAGCAACCTGTGTTAGTCGGGGTTGACTACAGAAACAAATTCATAGAGACTCTTATGTGTATAAGAAAAAGCTTTCTAGAAAAGAGCAATTTTATATTGAGAAAACATGCCAGCCCAATCCAGATCAAGTTAATATGTCCGATATTAGCCCATATGTTCAATACCAATCTATAAATGTCTCTTCAGACTCACGAAACACATGCAATGACATTGAATGCAGGATGATTGCAGGACGATCACAGGGCGGTGGATGGAAATTCTTGGGGATTGAGTGGTGGTATAAGCATCTTAGCCCTGGCAGGGGTCTCCACGTGGCTCCTCTGGCACCAGGGTGCTAGCGTAGCTCCATGTGTCTTGTCAGCAAGAATGTCTGCCAGAGAGTGAGTGTGCGTCCCGCCTCCAGCAATCTATTTATCTCTTTAGTGACTCCAAATGAGGTCATCAAGCTGCGACCTGATTGACAGGCTAAACTCCACCCCTTCACTCTTACTAGTCTCAAATTGACAACAATTGATGTAAGTACCACACAGCCCAACTACCACAGGAAGTTGTTTTCTGTCCACAGGGATGCTATGAGATTGAATTGATTTCATAAAATAGAAAGAGAATGTCAGCAATCTTTTTCCCAAGACAACAATATAAACTGAGGGCAAACTGATCAATAGAAACAACATGATTCAGAAGGCCATAGAAATATATCTTTAAAAAGGCTATCAACCTAGGATTTCATATCTAAAATAATATCAATCTTCAAAACTATATATTAAATTAAAGCACTTCTGGCAATAATAATTTAAAAATCCTTCACTAATATATGAAAATTAAAGATGCAAAAAAGAGATTTTATTGCACAAATTAATATGAATGTAAATTTAAAAATATAAGGTGGAATGAAGAAAAGAAAGGGACCAAACAAGGAAATATATGGATAATAATCAAGAAATAATGATCCTAAAATAATAATACCTGTAAGTGGAATGAAAGTGTTTTAAGGACCTTGAATTTCTCAAGAAAAGATACTAGATCCTTGCATTTGATTTGTCAAGAATGCCTCTTAAAATTTCTAGATGTCTACTAAAAGTATAGCATAAGAATGTATAACTATAATATTAATGAACAGAGAACGTAATTTAAAATGCTTACTTGTGAAAACATAAGCAAAAGCACCTAGAAAAAGAAGAAGTGGACAATCAAACAAGAACATTGTCATTGAGTTGACTCCAATTCATTGCAACCTCTTAAGGAAAGAGGAGCCCTGCCCCTCAGGCATGATCCATAAGAACATCATCCTATGGAAGCACACGGCCACATCCTTCTCCCAGGAGAGGACGGTGGCTTCAAACAGCAGGCATTTCAGTTCCCAGCCAAACACTTTGAGAACTTTTTTCCACTAGACCTGCTGAGACCCACAGTGAGTCAGAAAAATAAAAAGGCAAAGAGTAAGGTAGCAAATGGAAACACAAATATATTATTAATTATAAAAAAATCAATGTCATTGATCAAGAAGCTCTAGATTAAATACACAGATTATCTGATTTTTTAAAAAGTCATACACACACAATCCAATTATGTGCTGCTTACAATAGACATACTGAATATTTGAAAGCAAAATGATGAAAACCACTAATTAAAGAAATATGTTAAGTCTATAGTAATATCAGAGATAGTGAAATTGAAGGCAATATTAAATAGAGATGATTTTCATATAAAAAAATCAAACCTCAAGTTGCCATATTGAAATATTCTGAGGGCAAAATACTGAAAGATGCAGGAAGCAGCAAAAGAAAATGGAAAGAACAGACAGAGTCACTATGCTTAAAAGAACTAGCTGACATCCCACCATTACAGGAAGCAGCGCTGGAGCAATAACCAGTAACACTGAAGGAAGAAGCTCAAACTACACTGAGCATGAGCCAAACATAAGCCTCCAGGAACTGATGCAATACCAACTGAAATGTTCCAAGCAGCTGAAGAAGCACTAGAAGCACTCACTCATCTATGCCAAGAAATTTGGAATACAGCTACTTGGCCAGGTTACTGCAAGAGATCAAGATATTTAGTTATTCCCAAGAAAAGTGACCCACCAGGATGCTCAAATTATAGAACAATAGCTTCAATACCACATGCAACTAAAATTTCATTGAACATCATCCATCAATAGTTAAACAGTATGTTGACAGGTTGTTGCCAGTGATTCCGCCCTGATTCAGAAGAGGACATGGTACAGGGTATAGCATTGGTGATATCACGTGGGTCCTGACTACAAGCAGGAATATTTACTTGTGTTGTACTGCCTATGCTAAGGCATTTGACTGTAATAAACTATGGATAACCTTGAGAAGAATGGGGGGAGTCCCAGATCACTACATTGTGCTTGCTGGGAACCTGCATGCATCAAGAGGCACTTGTGCAAACAGGAAAGGGCATACTGCATGTGTTCAGGGTAGAACTGCCCCTGTGGGTTTCCAAGGCTGTAACTCCTGATAAGAATAGAAAGCCTCGTTTTTCTCCTGTGGAGTGAGTGGTGGTTTTCAACTGCTGACCTTGTGGTTAGCAACGTATCTCGTAACCCACTGCAACACCAGGGCTCCATCATTGAATAGAAATTATAAAAAGTAAAAACACCAAGGAAAGAAACATTGGGAAAATCTAGCTGAGAATATTAGAAGAGTCTGTGATAATGTCAGGACCCCAATATATGTGTGTTTGATTTCCCAGAAGTGGCCAAGAGGGCCCTTTCAACATATCATGTAAGAAATATTTTCTAATTTTGATAAAATAGATAGAAAGAGTTCCATGGTGATAAAGCTGAATAAATAGAAAGAACACTACACATGACACATAATAATCAAATCATAAAAATGAGACAGAAAGAGAAAATATTACAAGAAACTACTTAAAATTAAAGGCCATAAAACTAGAGAGGATCAAAGGTACGAGGGACCACAGACTCATGAACAAGGTAAGTTGAAGCCAGTAGAGCAGCAGTAGACAAAAAGTCACCCTGCGATTCCATACATGATTGTTAAGATCTTCAAGGCGGAGATGATGACCAAGGGATGGAAGTGTGAAAGGAAGGCTTGCAGGAAAAGAACCTGTAACAACAGGAATGTGAATCCAAATAACAAAATGAAATGAAAATCACTCGGAATGGTAAATACATGTGTAAATCATTTGTTTCTCATTTTTTACTATCTGCAAAATATAATTGATTACTTATAGAAATAACAACAATGTATTTGAAGATTAGAAATATATGTAGAAGAAAATGAATGACAAGAGATTTACCCCATCTATGATATAGTACAACAGAATTTAAAATAGATGGTGAGAAGCTAAATATATTCCTTTTAACCCCTAGTGAGAACTTAAAGGACTTACAGATGAATATCAAAAATATACCTTCAGAATGGATTCTATCTCAACATAAAGAAAATAAAAATCCTCAATGCTGAACCAATAAACAACATAATGAACAGGGAAAATATTGAAGTTGTTGAGGATTTTATTTCAGTTGGATATACAATCAATCCCCATAGAAACAGCAATCAGGAATTTTTAAAAACATTTTATTAGGGACTCATACATCTCTTATCACAATCCATACATATACCTACAGGCTAAGACTTCATTTAGACAATTCAGGGGTGGCGTTTTCAAAGCCGCGGGGTTTGCTGTTGCCTCATATCCGTATGAAGGCTGGGCAGTAAATATGGAAGGCAAAAGAACTGATGCTTTGGAAGCATTTTATTGGAAAAAAGTATTGAAAGTACTATAGAGTGCCAGAACATCAACAACCACATATCCATATAGGAAACAACGAGGCCAGAAATCTCCTTAGACGTGAGACTGGCTAGTACGAGCTCATGTACCTTGGACACATTATAGGGAGGAACCAGGCCATGTAAAAGGACATCATGCATGCTTTTGCGTTCTGTAGCCAAGTTCTCGAGTACCTGTGTCGAGGAATGAAGAGTTTACTACCAAACTCAAGGTCTTAGTCACACATGTTTGCTTTCTCTTACATGCAGTTTATTGCATACCACTACCTCTATTTCTAATCATATAGTGATACAAATCTCTTCATAGGAACTACATTTATTTATAATTTATTCCTAGAGGTTACATTCCTAAACTATGACTTTGGATATATTTAGGTGTTCGCTGCCTTTTTAAGGTGTCAGAGATAAGCTGAAGTTTTTGTTTGTTTAAAGTTTTGTGTATTTGTGTAAATGTTCTCCACGTGTAATACTTTATATGGCGAGTGTTACCTCTTGTTTTATTAGAATAAAAAATGCAAATGTTATCTTTAAAAAATAAAGTAACATCACGCTTGGTAGGGAAAATATAAGATTGTAATATGGTGAGAAGCTAAATATATTTTGTCATTAAAAACGAGAAAGAGTCCCAGCAAGATGAAGTTGCGCAGTGGCTGCAACAATGGATTTAAAAATAACAACTGCGAGGCTAGCCCAGGAGCAGGCAGTGTTTCCTTCTGTCCCACGTGAGTCGGAGCACATTGACAGCACTGACAACAGCAACAGTGCAACCACCACTAAGAAAAGAAAACAATGTAAAGTAGGGTAGTTAATAAGTCACCTGGCAGAATCAGAACAATAATGATCTAAAAGACGGCCATAAAGGAAATTAAAAAACAGAAAATAGGACAAGTTAGAGATGTGTGTGTCAAGATGGTATACCAAAAATCAAACTCACCCACTACCAACAGGTCGAAGCCTCCTCCCAGTGAGCCTGTAGGGGAGGGGAGAACTGATGCTGTGAAGGTTTGAGACTAACTTTTTATGGGAATAGAAAACCTGGTCTTTATCCCATGGAACAGCTGGTGTTTGGGGGCTGGTAATTTCGAAATGCTGATCTTGCGGTTAGCAGCCCAACACATAACCACGCAACCACCAAGGCTCCTTCTCAAGGTGGTGTGCTTAGCCCTAATTACAGGGACAATCAAGAGCACTGGAGATTGAGCACTAGGATGCTAATTGAAGAGGTATGTTGTTTGAACCTACGAACTGATTGAGGCAGTCTGATTTCATAAAGATGTATTGCCTTGAAACATCATAGGGTGCTTCCATTCTGTCCAATATGGTTGATATGAGTTGCAATTGACCAGAAAGGAACAATATTTATAATCATACCTAATAAAATGCTTCTAACAGTCCAATTATAAAGACAGAAATGATCAAATTAGATAAAATGCATGACCCAACAATATGTGTGATATATGCAATATCCAAAAAAGCCACTTTAAATATGGTATTGAATAATTAAAATAATAGATTAAAAAATAGGAAAGGGATATTTGCTAAATGAATTAAATGAAGCTATATATTTTTTACCAATCCAAAGAGATTTCAATCTTATTAAGGATAATAAAAATCATTTCAACTCTGAGCTTTCAGACTTAATTATAAGACACTGAAGTGTCTAAATAGTATTTTATAAAAAGACTTAAGTTGTGATGCCTCTGGTAACAAGTATAAAATAATCTTCCTTAAGATTTTTCCTACAGAAAAGAACAATATTTGCTTAGCAAAAGAGGATATTGGCTTTTATGTTTGGATCCATTAAAATAGAAGCCTCACAGAGTCCCAATATCATATATAAGCTTGATATTCTTCCTAATCAGATACAGAAAATGTGTCATAAACTCATGTTAAAGAAGCAAAGGTTTTTTTTTATCTTATGTCCTCTACTGATACCAGAACACCTCCTAATTATTTTCTGTTTATGGCTTTTGAATTTTTATCATACTGTCTCTCAAGCTAAGACCTTTATATGGTGAAATAACATTTTAACATCTTTCATCATTTTAAAATCCAAGGAACTGATTGTTGTTGTTGTTGGGTGGGTTTGGACTCATCGTGAACCTAAGCACACTAGAACAAAACACTGCCTGGTATTGCGACATATTCACAATGGTAAGTCTGGGCTTATTGTTGAAGTCGGTGTCAGTCTTGTCTCAGTGAAGACCTCCTTTTTACCTGACATACTTTCCTTTTCCAGGGACTGATCCCTTCAGATAAAATATCCAGATGACATGAGATGAATCGCACAATTCTGGTTGTACTTCTCTCCCTTATTCATTGTCCAGCTTTTATCTGTATATGATGCTATTGTAAACATCATGGCTTGCATCATGTGCATCTTAGTCCTCAAAGTGGCTTCTGAGCTTTGTAACACTTCAAGTACATGTTAGGCAGCAGATTTGTCCACTGCAATATGTCCTTTAGTTTTTTGACTGCTACATCCATAAACATTGCTTGGGGATTGCACATGAAATGAAATCCTTAACAACGTCAATCTTTCCTCCATGTATCATGGTGCTTTTTATTGGTCCACTTGTGAGGATTTTTGTCTTCTTTACCTGACATGTAATTCATACTGAAAATTGTAGTCTTTGATCTTCACGTGACTCTAGTCCTTTTCTTTAGCAAATAATGGTGTGTCATCTGCACATTGCATTTTGTTAATTAGCTTTCTTCAAATTCTGACACCATGTACTTCAAATACTCAAGCTTCATGGATTGTTTAATCAGCATCCAGATTGAATAAGTAATAGTTCACAGTGGATTTTTTGAAGCATGTAATATTTCCAAAGTACCAAATTTAACACACTTAAGTTCCTAAACTTAAGAAACTTATAATCTATCTGAGTAATACCAGAAATTTATAAAGGTAGAATATTACCAATATCAAATTGACCACTGAGAATGGAAATCAGAAAATGATCCTGTCATATTTTTAGAGTGACTATAAATGAAGTTGTATTCTAAAAGAAATTTGAAGAGTGAATATTGAATCCAAATGTGTTCTATGAAACAGCAAAAAAAGTTCTTTACTTTCAATAACTGTTTGGCAATTAATGGACATGATGCAATAACTACTTTATGATGTCATAGTAAATAAAAGTGTTTTCAGTAATGTGAGTTCACCCATATTTGGAAAGCCAGAAATCATTGGAGCGTTTTTTTCCCAATAATACTAACCACTGTGGCCCTCACATTAACATCTGTGTCTTAACTATGTAGATATGCTCTTGGAGAAGCTGAATGAACGGGTGGGCCTTTCAGCTTCCTCCATTCACAAAATAATGGAAATAAGAACCACCAGTTTTCATATCACCATGAAAAAAGTGTTGTTCTTTTTGGCCTAAGCAAACTGTTTTGTAACTCCTTTGCTCTCCAGTGAAAGGAGTCACAGAAATATTCCCTGGTTGGAGATAGAGTAGGTCCTTCATTAACTTTCGGTGACTAGATCCCATCACACACGAATTCCTCACATTTCATATTCAGAATTATAGTATTGAACACTCAGGGCCGATTCAAAGGAATGATCCAGCACAGGAGTTCTGCTTTCCAAGGTATAAACAATGGAGGATTTGGAAGCAACATTCCAATGTAAATGTTACAATTTTTTTTCTTCTTCCCGAGTTATGTATTTCAGCTACCATGACTTGAAAATGTTAAATCATCATTGACTCTTTTTATTATTCCCTGTGTACATATTAACCAAAGAGAAAACAGAAAAGGAAAATAAATGACACTGAAAAAGAAAAACAGATTCTTTCCTTGTTGGTAATGGAAACATCCAAATATCTCTAACTAGATGTAACACAGGCTTACTGTAAACAGTTCAAGTTTGGTATGTAGGAGAGATGTTACTCTTTCCCCCTCAGTGAACTCTGACTTAGATAAGGAAAGAATGCTAAATAAGATTAAAGGTAAATGGTAACTTGAGATTGGCACCATATCAATATAAAGTTTAATAAGGTACATACTTAGAATGTTTTTAAAGGATGTGCCAAACCAAAGTGTTTGCTGCTGCAGTGTATACAGTATTACAGACATGACATCTGCAGAGAAAATTGTGCTGCAGTTAATTTTACATACATAACATTTATAACTAGACTGTAGACTGTTAAACCAATTGCTGTCAACTCAGACTTCTGGTGACCCCATATATATGTCAGACTGGAACTCTGCTTCACAGAGTTTTCAATATACAATTTTTTAAAAATTAAGATTAACAGACCCTGCAGAGCCCAGTACCTAGCCTCTCCTATCAGGGAATGTTCTAGGTCCAAGTTTAGGCAAGAGTTTGAAAGTAACCCAGACTATTTTCCCTCTTTCTCAATACTGTCCTAATTTAATGTAGATTTCTTTTTATATGAAGAGCATAGAGAATTGTATAATAGTCAAAGAGCCATTTCAGATATATTATCAACTGACCATTAGAATGACTGGCTACATTAATGATCTAGCGCTTCAAGGCACGCAATCTTTTTAAAATAAAAAATTGGGCACTCCAAACAAGCTAACAGAATGTTGACTTATTAGTTAGGAATAACGCTTCTGAAATCAGGTTACTTAGTTTTCCATAAATAGTACCACTATTTATTTGTAGCCCTCGCAGATAATATATTCAGAGCTTAATTCCCACTAAAAAATAAGCCCGTGGCCATTGAGTTGATCTTGCCTCATAAGGAGGCTGTCAGAAGGAGGAGAGCTGCTCTATGGGGTTCCCAAGGCAACGAATTGCCACAGGAACACTCGTCTCAGTTTGCCTCTCTCTAGGAGGAGCTGATGGATTTGATCAATGACCGTGTGATCAGCAGCCCAAGGCTTTAGCCCCTGTATCACCTAGATTTACTGCAATGTTGGGCAAATAAACACTTAATATACTTTTTCTATTGTTTTATGAGCAAAAATCCTTACAAAAAGAAACAAAACAAAACCCAAGTACAATGGGGTATTAAATCCTAGTGAGTACTCATTAAATTACAACAACTGGTCTCTCTCTGCATGCAACCCAGGAGCAACACAGCAAGAAAGAATGTCAGGAATGAAAAATACTGCAAATCTCACTGCCATTGAGTCAATCCCACTCCCAGGGACCCCACAGGACAGAGTAGAACCGTCCCTTTTGGTATCTGAGGCTGTAATCTTTATGGGAACAGAAGGCCTGGTCTTTCTTCTATGGAGGGCATGGTGGGTCAGAACTGCTGACTTGGTGGTTGGTAGCCCAAAGCATAACCCAGCATGCCAGAAGGGCGGCTCATGTGATGACCAGAAGGAGGAACAGAGACCATGTAGCCGACTGGCTCCAGGAATGGGTGCCTCCTTTGCCTTGAGTCCAGCATAACTTGGGGGTACCTAGGTGCCAGTTTCCAAAGTTTTGACCAGATTCCACAGTAGAATTTTGGTCCAAAAGGAGAATAAAATGTAGAGTGAAATTTCAGATTCTCATAGGATCTAGATTTTCTAGAAACATTGAGGCCAGATGAGTCCTTGAAACTATGCACTATTGCACTGAAATAAATTGTAAACCTTAAAGCCAAAAATTCCCCCGCAGTCTTCTTCATAGTCAATCAAATAACAAGACATCCATAGACATCTAGCCAATATCAACTCATAAGACCCAATTGGACAAAGTAGAACTGCCACACAAGGTTCCCAAGGCTGTAATGTTTGTGGGATTGGACTTCTCATGTTTGTCCAAGAGCTACTGGTGCTTGCGAATTGCTGGGATTTCAGGTTCGTGCTCAGTTACACGCCACCTCTCACAGCCATTGATTCCACTAGAGAGTGATCCTTAAATTCAAAAATTAAGGAAGAATGTTGACCTTGAACATTATGTTCCTTTGAAGGGTTTTCTACATCAGATAAAATAACACAAGCCACTTAAACACTGAGATCGAAAGTTTGGAGGGCAGTGACTTTATGTAAATATTAGAGGAACACATTAGAAAGAGGAAGGTGGCCGGGCCCACACAACGTGAAGAATGCAGTCAGTGTCTGTGTTTTGCATGTGGAGAAATTATTGAATTGGTATATGGACTGCTATATATATTTTCAATAAGAACACCAGCAAATAAATTGTATTTTTTATATAAAGTGTATTTTAAAAAATAGGCAACACTGGTAAGTTTATTCCCTGTTATACAAATAAGGAAATACATTCAAGAAAGCTAAATGTTTTGACCAGGACTAAGTTAAAAAGATGAAATTCCAATTCAATTTTTGTAGTCCTCGAAGCCATAAAAATAAAAAAACTCAATGCATTGAGTCATTTCTGATTCTCAGCGACTGTATAGGTCAGGATAGAACTGCCCCGGTGGGTTCCTAGACTATAACCCTTTACTAGAGTAGAAAGCACCACCTTTCCTCAGAAGAGGGCCTGGTGGTTTTGAACTTCTTACCTTGCTGATCTCAGCCCAGCCCTTAGCCACGGTGCAACTCTGCACTCTACCACTCTTGATCTCAGTACAACTGTTTTACACAAAGTACCTAAGGGAATTGTAATCATAACTTTTCATTGCCTTTGCCATAATCTCTACATTGAAATATTTATGAAATATTAGATAACTAATACAAGGTATTGACAACTCAATGGCACCTAGCTAGCTGACTAAATATCTGCCTGGGATTCTAACTGGGCGGTTCTTTGTATCATACTATGTTAGGCTTACTTTTGATTCTGGGTTTATAATTGTTTCCTAGCTGGATAAGTCATTGTTTCTGCCTCCCCCCTTTCCTTCCTTCCAATGCTATTCAAATGGCTCACATGGTGAAGGGGCTTTGTAAGATTTTACCTCTATGTTTCCTGAACCGTTATGAATGCTGCCAGATATGTCCCATCTGTACTTTTGGGTTATTTTTTAGAATTGTTTTTCATTAAGCTGATGTACTTTCTGTTTCTAAATTTGTTTTAAAGGCAATTGCTATACCCCCCCCAAAAAAAGGTGGGGGGGAGAAAACAACAAAACTAAGGTCCACTGGTATAAATAAATGCTAGCTATAAAAATCATTACAGGAGTAGTGATACCAGGAGGGAAAGGGGAATGTGTGGAGAGGAGGGGAGGAAGGGGGATCCAATTCTAATGATTGACACATAACCACACCCCCTCCAGGGGGACAAATAGCAGAAACCATGGGGGAAGGGAGACAGCAGTTGGTGTAAGAAATGAAAATAATAATAATTTATAGTTTATCAAGGGGTCACAAGGGTGGAAAGTGGGAGAGAGAGATAAAAGAGGAACTGATTCCAAGAACTCAAATAGAAAGTAAATGTTTAGAAAATAATGATGGCAACATATGTATAAATATGCTTGATACAATTGATATATGGATTGTTAGAACTGTAAGAGCCCCCAATAAAATTATCTTTCACTAAAAAAATCGTTATAATGCAAACATGAAATTCTAGGTAATTTACCATAGACTCCTTGTTTTGGTTTCTATACCAAGACTAGAAATTGCGAGATACTCATGGCGTATTTACATCAAATTGAAATGATTACGTTTCCACTTTGAAATAATAAAATCAACTGAAAGTTGAAAAGAAATAGCTCTTCTTATTTAGTTGTTATGCTTTATTTCATGTCCTTCTCCACTATGCCCTGTAGCGTCTGTAACACAGTGCTATGAACTCAAGTGTGAACCCCCAGCTCCACAGTTGGGTGCTCCTAGAGGCCCTTCATTGAGCAGTCTGGCGATCTGATTCTGACAGAGAGCCATCGAAAATGCTCTGGATCACCGTTCAACTCTCAAGTCACCACGAGTCACCAACAGACTCAAAACCAACCAACTTTTCATACATCCTACACTTTAGAAAACACTGATTTACTTGTTTACCCAGGCTCATTATTTATTCTTACTAATGCATCATTTATTAGTGTTATTTATGTAAGAAGTGAATCCTCACTTTTCTCGTCTACTATTGAATTAGTTGCTCTCGTTCCTTAAGGTAAGAAGCAAGAGAAACTCTCTCAGGCAAATAAGGTTTATTTACAAGTCATGGCTTAGTCAAACCAGAAATTATGTCATCGACAATCACTCAATCAACACCACAAATAGGGGCAAAAAGAAGGGAAGCTAAAACTGGTCATAATAAATTCATATCAAGTGAATAGTTAATTATATGTGGGAGGGGCTGTCTACTTACTCCAGAATCAGAATTGTTCATATTCTCTCTCTAAGTGTCTTTTGTTACCTTCAAACAAAATGAGATTACTTAACAAAGTTACTTACTTATTTCTGTTTTAAGTTTTCTGTTTGAAAGCAATAAGTGGTATTTAACTTTATATTAACATGCCCAGCATTTTTAAGTTCATTTGCGTTTCATAAGACTTCAATTTCATGTTACAGACACAAACTCAAAGGATATTAAGTTTTCAATCACCCTGGCAAAGGTTTTCATCTTTATAAATACTATGTGTGTATATATAGTCGTATTTTTGAGTTAGGTTGCTAAGTAGGGGGTCAGTGATTGAAAGCCACTGTCCGCTCTGGAGAAGGACAGGCTGCTACTCCTGCAATAGTTATAAGCTCTGAAACACCAGAGACAGTTCAACCATGTCTTTCATGTTTGCTATGAGTCCGCTTCTATTCAATGATCATGACTTTGGTTTGAGTTGGAATGTATGAATATATATATAGATATATATATGTATGTATATGTATGTATATATGCATATGCTCCTTTTCCCCTACAATTGGGAAGATGTTTTTATTTTGAAATAAAATCATTTTCTATGGTATGTCACTTTCCGAAGTAGATTGAGCTGTGTAGGTACAATGGCTTAATAGCGACAAAGTGTATGAGCTATAGCTAAAGTTATAGAAAGCAATGCAGTGTAGACATTTGTAGTTATTCAAAATGTTCAATGATCACATGTATGAGACGCATGTATTGAGAACAAATAAGCTGGGACCTTTATAGAAGGAGAGGAAATAGTAATCTGGTATGTCATAAAATTAATGTAGTGCATTCTGTAGATACAGTTTCAAATATATATGTATATATATTCCACTCATGACTAAATAATTGATATTTCTGAATTTTGTTCCCAGAATTACAATATATTCATTTATATGTTGAAAATCTGTACAAGAATTTTTGAATTATCGTAACGTATGTTTCTTTAGGTTTCAGTTAACTCTTAAGGTGGAATTATTTGTCTTTTATATTTTATGTAATACTAAAATTAGTATGCATTTCAAAGGCTGAAAAATCATTGAAATAAAAGATAGAATGTTTTGTTAGGTGTAAGCTTAATTATTATTTTTCTCCTATCAATTATGTCAACAAGAAATGCTCTGATCTAATAATAAAAAGGAGGGGCAGATGTTTGCCCCCTGTGTATTTTAATCTATTATCAGCTGGTATTTTAACTGCATTTTCTACTTAAACCACATGTGCTGTTTAAATTATTTTAGCCAGTAATCAATAAGCCCAAGCCATCCAGGCAATTTTGACTCATGGTAACCCTGTAGAGCATTCCCAGTGCTGTAATCTTTATGGGAGCATTTCCAGTGCTGTAAATCTTTACAGGAGCTTCATCTTTCTATCTGAGAGGCTGGTGAGTTTACCTCGGTGCCAGGACTCTTCATCAATAATAGTATGTTTAATAGCATATGCTTTCCATTCCTGGCGACTTACTAGAAGGAAAAGTCTTCTATTTTAATAAAAGAAGATGGTCTTGAATCCAACAGACCTAAATGGTACAAGGTGGTAACTCCCGCCCCCCGCCTACCCCCGTCAAAAAAATCCACCGAGACTCGCACTGGGCAGAACAGAGCGTTAGTAGTGTGGATTTTCCCTGCTGTGTGACCGTCAAGCAACTTGCTTGAGTTAGTGTGCCAGTGGCATTGCCTTGGAAGGTTCTCTCTGGTCACAGTGAATTTTTTCATAAAAGCAGTTTCCCTTGAACCTCATTTTTTGTGATGGTTGATTTAAAAAACAGCGCGTGGCTGTCACATTTTATTTTCTGCTCAGGAAAAATGCCCCAGAAACTGTTGTGATGTCGAACACAGATCACAAGGACAGTGCAATGGGAAAAACTCAAGCACAGAGTGGTTTTCTCAGTTCAAAAATGGTGAGGTGTCAGTGATGACAAACCTCTTTCTGGATGGCCATCAATTTCCCAAGCCGATGAAAATGTCAACGTGTCGTGTATTTGGAATTCATTCCACCAGATCAGGCTGTTAACCAAGCTTTCCTTTTAGAGGCTCTGAAAAGATTGCATAACAGCGTGTGACACTAACACCTGTCTGTAGCAGACCAGGGAGTGGTTTTGCCATCCTGACAATGCACCTGCTCATGCAGTCATCTCAGTGTGCCAGTTGGGACAAAAAAACCCAGCATGCCTCTCTTGCCCCACGCACCTTACTCACAAGACAGTGCTCCTTGCAACTCATTTTTGCTTCTGAGAATGAAGAAGGACATGAAAGGACAGAGATTTGATAACATAGAAGTGGAAAAAAAATTGAGGTGCTGTCAGGCCTTCAAACAGATGAGTTTGGAAAATCCTTTCCAAGAATGGAATCACAGATTTGACAAATGTATTAAGTGTAATGGAGAGTACTTTGAAGGTGATAAGGGTTGTTTTGTAAAAATATTTAAATAAATAATTTTGAAAAAAAAATTACCGTTATGTTGGGTGTACCCCTACAGAATCCTATTTGCTTATTTTATTAGTGATTTCACTCTTTTGAATTAATAATTGCATATATATAATGATAGTAAATCATAGCTCCTTTATATTATATAATAATAATATTATAATATTGTATTAATTATAATATACAGGATTGAGCATTAAGTGATGTTAAAAGTGATAGCTATCACCCTTCAACCAAAAATCTTAAACCTTGTATTCATTTTTCCTTAAAAATTTAATCCACATATGTAGACATCATCTTTTGTTTGGTTGGGTTTTGTTTTTCTATTCCTGTTCATTTCACAGATTTTAACTGGAAACCTATTTGTTCTCAGTCAGACTGTGGGTACTAGACTCCTGGCTCTCAGTGAGACAGGAAACCCCTGTCTTTGTAGAGTTACATTTTAGCATACTTTACATTTCGCAGAGCAGATACTGGTGGTTTGAATGGCTGACCTGTGGTTAATAGTCCAACTCTTATCCAAAAGTGCCACCAGGGAGTAAGTTGTCCCATTCATCCACTCTCACTGCCATGAGGTAGATTCTGACTTATACCATCCCTATAGGATGGAGTCGAACAGCCCCTGTCAACCTTTACAGGAGCAGAACGCCTGGTCTTTCTTCCTCAGAGCAGGCAACAGTTCTGAGCAGCCGACATTGTGGTCAGCAACCCAACTTGCAAACTGCTTTCTTTACCAGGGATCCTTTGAAACAAAGTCTGTGGGGGTGAGAGAAAAAGGGGGAAATTAAGCAAACACCCTAGCTGTCTGATGACACCGTAAACTGATCTAAGAAGGTTGGAGAAGAGACAGATTTGAGAATACCAATCAAGAGTTCTCCTTTGGACATTTTAACTTGAGACATCCTAGTGGAAATTCCAAGAAAGAAAATTGTTTTTCTCTGCTATTTTTTTTCATTTATAATTGAGTTTCTTTTTACGTCAAAATTATTTTTGAGATTTTTTTCACGTGGTAAATCATTATCATCTTACTCAACGTTATTGAATTGGTCCTTGATTATAATTCTCTGTATTCATTTTCCTTACAGAAGCTCTTTTGGGTTATACGTACTTTATAGGAATTTCCTAAGCATAAGAAGAATTTGTCTAAATCATGCAACTTCACCAGGACAGAGATGCATCCTGTTTTCATGGAACTGTAGGATAGGGAAGCCCCCTGCGTGCTGGGTCTGTTGTCCTCCTGTTAGCTTGAGGTCTTCCTGACACAAGCTTGTGCAGATGCTGAAGGTGGCAAGCTGTAACCTATTTCCTTTTGGTAATGAGGTTTTATTTGGACGCAGACATATGAATACCCATGAATTCTTGTTACCCATGACTACTTTTCACAGGAAAATGGCAACATTGAGTAGTTGCCTCATGCCTTATGCCTCAGACTGCAACGTCTAAAACATTTACTACTTAGCTGACCATCCTTCAGTAACCTGGTAGCACAGTGGTTGCTAAACAAAAGGTCAGCAGATCAAAAACCACCAGCTGCTCTGCAAGAGAAAGCTGTCTGTCCGTTTCTGTAAAGATCTATAGTCATAGAAACCTATGAAGCAGTTCTTCTCTGTCCGACTGGATCAGTATGAGTGGGATAGACTTATAAGCAGTGGGTTTGGGCCTGGGTATACTACTCTTTAAGTTTGTTTCTTTCAATCTTAAAATGGCATGAATTTAGGTTTTATAGGAAAACGAATCCGAAATGGCTAAGATCCACATCTACAAATCACTGAATCAATTGTACAACCATATCTGATATCTTTTCAATATTATTTTTGTTTTCTTTTTCCTAAAGCTGAGAATCAGACTTCAATCAAACCAACAGACACACCAGGTAAGTAAATGTTCTCTTCAATCTGTATCTTTATAGACAGAATTCCAAGCAGGGTGAAGTAGGTAAATCAATTTGATGAAAGAGCTAAGCTGGATGAAATGGTACAGAGAAAATCAAACGCGGAGCATAATCTTTAGGAAACACATAGCCCAGGAGGCCATCCAAAAATACGTCTGTCCAAGTGAGTGGACATTTGTCTTCAGACAGACCTACAGTTATTGACATTTTTCTGTTGTCAGAGTGTCTTTTCCCAGAAATCCAGTGTCTGTGAGTCTTCTTCTTTGTCCTTCCTAACAGACCCTAAATGATCCGTAAAATGATGTTACAAACAACCTCAAATGTTAGGCTGTGTTTGGGGGGGAGGGGAAATAAACGTCTACTCATGGTTTTCTATTCCTTCGCTCTAAACGGAATGGATTTTGGATATGGAGCAGCAGGATTAGAAGAATGTTACACAGGGGAAGACGACAATGTTGACTTTTTCACATTGTTCTGAAATCAAAATAGTAGGTGATTGTTATCTTTCTCCATCCATCCTAGCCGTTCTGGGACCCCAGGAGCCAAGTCGTCAGTGCATAGCCGTCAGAGCATAGTCAGTGCATAGAGCGTAGCCAGTGGCTCCCAGAGCAACGACCGTCATTCAGGCTGCTGTGCAGAGAACCCAGCAGTGCACTTCCACTCTGTCATGCATGGGCGCTGTTAGTCAGGAGCACTTGGTGGCACATGACAGCGACATTCCACCTGGTGGTTAAATAAACTAATTATAAATCTCAAAGGTGCTCAATTCTGGTCACATTTTGGTGTGTGTAAGATGAGAAAAATGGGGAATAAATCTAAAGGATCATGTACATTAAAATAAAAATTTTTAAATCCAGGAAAATAATGAATGACTCTAATAACAGTTCCACAGAAAGTATCCCAAATAATCGTGTTAGTGTATCTCTGCCTTTGAGCTCAAGGGATGTAAAAATGACTTTATCTTCCAGACGAGTAAGGCATTTCTATCTCATTAGCACTCTTTCACCCACCACTGTACATTTTTATTCTTATGGTCATCTTCATAGTCAGAAGTGAACAAGATTTAGGGAAAAACAGAACTGGGCAAAGCGGGCAGCCTTGTATTGGCCAATGCTTTTGTTTTGTCAGTTTGCTTTCTTCACTTAAGGAATAATTCCTTTCTGCTTTGTGCGTTGCTTATGAAGGGTGTTAAAGGTGTAGGAAAATCCATAAACTTTTAAAATAACCAGATTCTTTTTAAGGAGCTACTACAGAATCCTTTATTTTGTTTACACAAGGTCAGAAGCCCTGGTGGCAGAGTGGGTATGGCCTGGGCCAGGCTGTTTGACCCTGGCCCGAAGGGTAGCGATGAGGAGTCAGAATAGACCCATTGCAGTGAGTTTCGGTTTGACTGTGCTTAAAGAATGCACTTGGAAAATGCCAACTCACAGCTGATTTTCGAACCAGATCATAAGCCTATTTAGACCTTTTAGATACATAAGCTAGTTATCCTAAAACAGAGAGATAAAGTGATTGAAAAATGGAATTGAAATCAATAAGACTGATTGCATAAGCCCCCCCCCAAAAAAAAGGTAGTCTCCTGGTTTTTTACAAGCAAACATCACATATATGTCATCATTAAAACATTGATCCCAAATCACTCCAAATTCTTGTCAGTTCAAAGTATTCAGTCAAATACAGTTGTTAGCAAAGATGTCCGAATAATCAAAATTTGTGAAATATTAACCCTATGATCACGGATGAAAAAAACAACTCACTGCCATCAAGCCAATGCTGACTCATAGCGACCTCTGTGGGTTTCTGAGATGGGAACTGTTGGTGGGAACAGAAAGCCCAGTCTTCTCCCAGGGAGCTGCTGGGGGTTCTAAGTGTCACCATAAGGATCGCAGCCCAGCCCATAGCCACGACACCCCCAGGGCTCCTGGTCTTAAAAGTATTAAAATCATTCTGTTTGCTTGAGTACAATACCAGCCCACTAGGAGTGCTAGGTTTCTGGGATGGTTGACCTCGGTTCTTGCTGCTCAACACTGAAAGGATTCTCAAGGCAGAAGCACTTTTGTAAATCCAAGTTAAATTTCATGAAGGACAGGGAAATCTCAGGGATTACAGTCTCAGAAAGTACAGGCTATCTCCGGAAAGTGTGCAAGGCCCATGCAGTGACCACACAAGTTCGTGACTGAACATGAACATGGACACTTCAGGGGAGCACAAAATTCCCATGGAAAATGGCTGCTAAGGGGAGTCACAGACTCAAAAGAGTGCCCGAGACAAAAAGGAAGAAAAGCTTGGGAGAGAGAGAGAGTGCAGGCCCTGAGCGGGGGCCCACGCACAGCACGCACGCGCATGCACACACACACACACACACACCCGCACACACGCACCCTCGCACACACGCGAGACATCCCGCCCCCTGTCCTGCAAGAGAGCATTTGAAAGAGGGAGCGCAGCCTGTCCTCGGGCTGTGAACCCTGCTGTCCCCGCTGGCTGGGAGTGTATTTGAGAGTGTTGGCTGATCTTCATGGCTGAGGTCTGGCACACCCGTGTGACGTAAGATTGCTGGTACCTAGTGTTGTGTGCCCAGGTCGACCAGCACCTGGGCCTAGGTGACTTGGGTCTAAGCATGCTCAGTGTTGGTGTCTACTATGTGCCTGATTTCTTGTGACATGGCCAGCTAATTTTCTTTTAGGGAAGTTATTTGGTAGAGACAACGCCCTTTATCCCCTAATCTATCTACCTGCCAGTAGGGCTGCCCTTCAATGAACATCAACTAATATAGATATTTATTCTTTAAGTGTATATAGTGCTTATATTCGATCTTTTTCCTACATTGTACATCTATCTTTGGTGTTTTGGGGGAAAAACTTACCACTCATTTAAAAACTGTTATAATGGGGCTAGAAAGTGATGATTGTTCATGTAGGATATTTTTAGGGACTGAGACTAGATAAAGCACGTGCATATAAAATGTGACTTACAAGTAAATATAAGTAGATATAGTATGATTATCATACAGTGAAGTTTAGTACAGTTACATGGACATGACTCAATAAAGTTCAAAGTCATGCCCACTCCTGCCGTCAAATGTAGCAAAGGTAGTGTACCCTGAATAGCTATGTTTAATTAGGTCTAACGGGTCAATTTAGTCAATGTCCAAAGAATGTGGGAAAGTTAAATTTAAGTTGTCCACTGTAATACATCTTATGCAGGGGTCTTCAGCCTATGGCCCACGGGCCACATGCAGCCACTGAGGATATTTATCCGGCCCGCCAGGTGTTTTTGCCAAGTTTGTTTTTTAATGCAAAAGAAGATATGTGCAGTATGCATCACAGTTTTTTTTAAACTATAGCCCAGCCCTCCAACGAGTCTGAGGGACAGTGAACTGGCCCCCTGTTTAAAAAGTTTGAGGAGACTGTAGGGCCTTCACTTTAGTGATGATCCACTGTCAAGTATATAGAATGATGTATTCAAATAGTATAACTAACCAAGGCGATCAATGAATGTTGATTCTGGTCCTGCAATTTTTAGTACCAGCCAAGAGTTCTACAAAAGGAGCTCTGATGGCATAGTAGGTTACACACTGAACTGCAAACCCAGAGGTCAACTGTGTGAAACTACCAACTGCTCCACAAGAGAAAAAATAAAGCGATCTACTCCCGTGAAGCATGGTAATCTCAGAAACCTACAGAGGCAAGGAAAGTCCATCCTATAGTGCTGCTTTGAGCTGGAATCGACTCTATGGCAATGAGTCTTGGGTTTTTGTTTTGCTGGGTTTGGGGGAGAATTTTTGGAAGAGGTCAACAGCAAGGATTCCTGGTTGCGTAGCGAGTTGGGCGCTAGGCTGTGAACTGCTAACCAACATTTCAACATATCATCAGGAGAGGCTTGTTCTCAGGAGAAACCAGTCCCTGAAAAAGGACGTCATGTTGGTAAAGCAGAAGGTCAGTGAAAGGAGAAAGGCCCTCAACAAGACAGACGGACACAGTGGCTGCAACCATGGCCTCCAACATAACAACAATTGTGAGGATGCCACAGGACCTGATCAACACCAAACACCATCAACAAGGACCGCCTCACCTATCAGTCCGTGGTACTGTGGTGCCGTGTGCATTGCTGTGATGTCGAAAACTCTGTCACCAGAAGTGAAAATGCCAGCAGGGTCAGTCATGGCAGACAGCTTTCCGCTGAGCTTCTTGGGGAAAGAGACTGAGAAGAGTCTGGTGACCTATCTCTGAAATTTAGCCAATGAAAACCGTCCAGATCACAACAGACCAGTCCCGGGAGATGAGCTCCCCAGGCAGGAAGGCAACAACAATCGCCAGAGGTCAAAACAATGGGCTCAAACATACCGCTGCCATGAAAATGCCGCGGGTCAGGCATGTCTCAGTGTGCTGGGCAGGCAGCTACAGTGAGTTGCAGCCAATGTGACAGCAACGAGTCATACACAACAGCCACGAGAGATACGTGGGCCCTGCCATCAAGAGGTTACTAGGAGAGATTAGACATCACTATAAATACGTATAATAACTCTTGAAGTTATGTAGGTATAAATTGATGTGTCACGGTTGCTTCTAATAACCTTATGTAAGAGGGAGAAATCTTTGTATTTGCTTTTATGAGGAGCAATGTAAGTTGGGTGGGAGAAAGCAGATTAAAGAAGATGAAGAAAGAATTCATGAAAGAAAAACCCTTCTGGCTGACAGATTAGTCTGCCTCCTTGTTTTTCTTGCTCTAAGTTCAGAACTAATGAGGAGATAGAGAGGCACAATAAAAAGTAATGAAGGGATGTTTATTCCCTGGGGAGACTGGCATCATGTGGCCATTAGAACACTTTTAAGCAACGATTGAACTCACTCTTCTTTGGCCTTATCATTTGCCAACAGGCTGGCAGCGCTAATAACTTGTCCTTGAACAAACTCTTGATTTCTTTGATAAGAGGTTTCAGCCCTGAGGAAAGACAGACCAAATGTGCCTTAGTACAGTCAGAAAGGAATAAGCCATTTGCCTCTAATTTTCTATGAAATACAGTATGCCCAGAGCCATCAGTACAATTTGTGAGCGATTTCCTTGCCACCATCTTCAGTTACCTTACCTGTGTCTCAGACAACCTAACCCCTGGCCTTTGGAAAGAAGGATACTCAGCCCTTCCAGGGTGAATTATTTTTCTTAACATCTTATAGATGATTTCTGGTCTCTAAGCATTAAAAAAAAGTAAAGCATCAATCATTCTATATAGGGAATAGAATGATTGTTTATCTTGGCTCTCTAACTTTAGATGATATGATCCTGATATTAATGTTCAGTTATAGCAAAACCTATAGTAAACCCTTGAGTTTATTCTTTTGTAACTTGGGAATTGAGTTAAGAATTCCTGGTAGTACAGTCGGTTAAGCTATGAACGATTAACCACAAAGTCCACAGTTCAGACCCACTAGCCACTCCATGGGAGAAAGAAGAGGCTGTGTATCCCATAGAGATTTATAATCTCAGAAACCCTAAGGAGCAGTTTAGTACGCTGTACTACAGGGTCATTATGAATCACAATCAACTTTATGACCAACTACCCACTGCCATAAAGTTGATTCTGACTCATGGCCATGTTAGATAGGACTTCCACAGTGGTGTAAATCTTCATGAGAGCAGGCAACCTCATCTTCCTCCCACACAGTTCTGGTGGGGTTAACCACAGACCTTGTGGTTAACAACCCAACTCTGGAGTGATTTTAAAATCACTTGAGAGTAAAAGTATTCTCTACAGAATGGGAAATCGGTCATACATGTAGGACTGTTGGGGAGAGATGATTGTGACATCAACTTTAAGTCCATTCCCACTAAGGAAATTGTACTCATTTTGAGCGTGGCTCAGGAGTTTCTCATGCAGTTCTGAGATCTACTAAGTCTATGGTAGTCTGCCATCTTCTGTGCCATTGTAGTGTACAGTGAATGGTCAAAATAAATAAATAAAAGTCGATGTCACCTGATGATCTGGCCAGAATTCCTTAAGAAGCTACACCTTTTCCATCATTTTACTAAGTTGGTATTTCTTCAAATGAACTATTTAATGGGATTTATTTTATTTACTAGGAACGGTTTTCCCTAGCTCCTTCTATCTAGCTACAATATCTACTTTGACCTGTTGAAGACAAAATGTATTCAATTTATTTTGATGGACACAATGCAGATCAGGGTATAAATTTAAAATAAATTCCATTTGTTATGTCAAAGAGTAGTTCATCCCAATTGAAACATGACAGCATAGGGAACATGAAACATTGGTTAACAGAACAGGCTCAAGAGCGTGCGTTGAAACTTTGGCTTTGCTCCTACTTGTCTAACTAACCTTGAGCAAGTTACTAAGTCTCTGAGCATCGCTTTTCTACATATAACTCAAACATTAATAGTATGACATACAGTGCTCATAAAGTTTGGAAAATAAAATCTTGAAAAAATAATGTTATAGAGGGATTTCACTGGAGGCTTGTTACTATGTAGTTCCCATAAATGAATCTTGGCCTCCCACTGTCATCCACAGATCTCTGTAAACCAGATTCTCATCATTTAGGTTTTGATACTAATCTAGTGGTTTTCAACCTTCCTAAAGCCAGGACCCTTGATGTTGTGGTGACTCCCCACCATAAAATTATGTTCATTGCTACTTCATAACTGTAAATTTACTACTGTTATGAATTATAATGTAAATATCTGATATGCAGGATGTATTAGGCGATCCCTTTGAAAGGGTCATTTGACCCCCAAAGGGGTCACCCGTCACAGGTTGAGAACCACTGTACTAATCCCTCCTTGCACTTCAGATTATATGATTTACAATCCTTCGGTGACTAATGGTGTGTTTCTTCCATGTGGACTTAATTAACACCTAACCTAGCTGGCTGCTTGTGTGGAGACAAGTCTTTAAGACCGCAGATACTATTTTATCTGATAGTTGGCACCAGCTAATTTCTTCACCACATATTGCTACAGCACCCATATCTGTGTGTTCCTTTCCTGGGGGTGAGTATTGAGCAGGGCGATGATGTAAGAACTAATTATTCTTAAGTTGTAGCTAGGATTTAGTGCAAATCCAAAACCCATTCCTGGATCTTTTTATTTATTCATTATTAATTGGGAGTTAATACATATTGTACAATTGCTTCCTTCCAAACCAATTTCCAAACATACTTTTTCTTCCCAGTCTCCTGGACAGCGTCTCCCTTTTAATCCTCCTACCACCCTTGAACCCCGACCCCATCCCGCCACACACACAAAAAAACAACTGATTCTATTTTCTGTCCCTAATGGGTTCATCATTCCTGGATGTCAGTTACCGAAAAACAGAAAAACATTTAACGCAACTTCAAGAGGGAGACCTTCAATGACATAGCATCTCTGAGATATACCCTAATGGGAACAAACAAATCAAAATAACGAATGTCTGCCACAGGTTTGCCGGAATAATACAGACCTCAATACAACATAGAGGGCGCAAGACCGTGCTTGTCAGCTTACCACCAGGTCAACAATCTTGAGACAGCTGTCTTCGGCCTCAGTGAACCCCCTCTATCCACAGTTCAGGGTGGGAAGAAAGGGGTTGCCAATCAGAGTGCATTGGAGAGATGAGGACAAAAGGTCAAAGGCAGAAATCCGACTTGAACTTTACAACCTTGTCAGGATGCATGCTGGACCTGATCTGGTTATCAACATTTTTGTGTTTTTGTTCTGTTTTGGTTGTTTGTTCCTATTAAGGTGTATCTAGAGAAGTTATGTCGTTGGAGGTCACCGTCTGGACGTTGTGTTATATGTTTTTCTGTGTTTCGGTACATGAAACCCAGTATTGATGAAACTATAGGGACAGCAAATAGAATAAGGATTTGGGGGGGGGGTTTGGTTGGGGCAGGGCAGGGAGCTGTACAATGGAGATGGGGGAGGGAGAAGATGTCACGGAGTCCAGAAATAAAAAGAATGGAAACTGGGTGGTAGCAATTGTCCAGTTTTGGTTGATATGATTAAACAGAGAAATGATATGATATATGTATTCATAATAAATATCTTTAAAAGACAGAGAAAATAATTTTAAAAATAATAATGTTATATCCATGTTGTACATACCTTATACTCACAGTCTCAGAGAAATATAGAACAGGCCCAGTATGGCTCTTATTGAAAATTTCCTCCTTTTTTGGATCATATGATATAATTTATATTAAGGGAGGGAGAATAACTGTTGCAGCATGTTAAGAGTACATGTCATCTATATCATTGATCATCATATGAGATGAGTCAACTGGTCATATGACATAATTTTTAAATGAGATTTTTTAAATCATATATGGCTTATGTCTTAGTCCCTCACTTACTGTTGGACATAGTAGTTTCTTTCTCTGAGTCTCAATATGTTGTATCTTTAAAAAATAAGATTTAGAAAATTTTGTGTACGAATGAAATGAATTAGTACATACAAAAAAAAGAAGTTTTCACAGTTCCTCATTAACTGTTTTGTATGCTGCAGGTAATAGCTGAAATTAATTAATTTTATTAATATTATTCAAGTCACAGACAGGCCCGGTAGCTCTCTCAGGCAAGCACTGGCCTTCCAACCACCGTGTTGGTGGTTCCAGCCCACCAGTGATTCCATAGGAGACAAATGTTGCAATCAGCTTGGCAAAGCCTCATGAGTCAGAAATGACTCAGTGGCAGTGAATCATGGGTAAAATCCAAGTCACAGAAGAATCTGATCTTATTTAGCATACAGCCTCACAGAGTTATCTAAATTGAAATCTTCACTCACGCGCCAACTTTCTATTTATATTCAGTCTTGGAGTATATACCATTGTTAAGAACATCAAATTCTTTCATTAAGAGTTAACTTATCAACTCCACAGACAGTAACATAGCATTTCTTCTTCTGATGCGGAGACACGGTTCTACTTTGGGTTTTATCTCTTCTCCATTGATCGACTTTGAAGTGTCCTTCTCGTGACGATCATTAGAACGTACGCTTCGTAAATGGCAATAACTACACCTTGTGCAGTGTGTTTCCTTCTGTATCTACTGTGGGGGTCAGTGGAGAGTTAGATTTACTATTGCTGTTGCTGAAGAATAAAATACTCATGCCGCAAATAATATAAAAAATACACCTGTCCTAGCACTAGAGAGCAAAATGCAAGCTCATCAATTCACTTTGTCTTGAAAGCAGCATTATTGCTGCCAAAATATTTGTTTACGAACAACAAGCATGTATGGAACCAATTCCCAGACAGGAGTCCTGGCAGTGTATTGAAGTTAAGCGAGTGACCACTAACTGCAAGGTTAGTAGTTTTAACCCGCCAGACATTCTGTGGGAGAAACAAGAGGCTGCCTCCGCCAGTATCGCTTTACATGATCCGCACCCTTAAAGGCAAACCCAACTCGGTCCTAGAGGGGTGTTAGCAGTTGGAACCAACCCAACAGCAAGGACTTTGGTATTTTCAGACACAAGCATTTGAAAACATCAGCGAACAAAATTGACAAAAGATTCTTGTCCTGGAGGATCTTATATTCTGTTAGGAGGGTGAGAGGATAAAGTTCCTGGACATAACTTTATAATTAACTTCAAGGTTAACTTTGAGTATAACCTTTCCAATAAGAATCAGCATCAACACTATGCTTGTGCCTATGAAGTAGAGGTGAAACAGCCCTCTAGTTTCTGACTTCTCCTTTATTTCTTATGTCAGCTCCTTTCAACAGGGAAAACTTTGAGTTGGATAAGCCATTGTCATACCCCCAAAGCTCACAGGAACACTGTACCTGATAGAACAACTTTAATAACAAAGAAGACTCTAAATGGGGAAAGATGTACCTGAAGAAATGCAAGATGTCACTCTTCTGAGGGGTCCTACCATAGAACTTCAATATTTCAAAAGGGATATGCATACCTTCCAGAGGGAACCCATTTACCCTTACTGAAAGTCAATATTCTCACCTCACACGAAACGCAAACCGGAAACCCTGACATCACCTGACAGCTTACCTGCCTGTCTGCTCCACTAAGCCAATTCCATCGTCGGTCTTGCTTCTCAGCGTATTCCAGGCAGGCTGAATACCCCTGTTTCTGCTTGGCAGGCTGCTCTTGGCTGTCGCTGTTGTGTGGCCCACTTCAGCTCAGCTTTCCTTATTAATTCGGGACTTTCTCGCAGTTGTTGCTAACTAATCTGCTTTCTACTAGGCCCAGCTCTCTAACAGGGTCCAGGCTTCCCTCGGCACTCCAGTTCTTCAACCCGACTGCGCCAGCATTACAGCTCTGAAATGACTTCTGGAAGGTTCTTCCTGGTCCATTTCCAAAGGAAAATTTCCCTTCCTAGCTCATAAGGCTCCCAGATTCTCTGTGGGGCAATCATTTATATAGGCCATTTTGGGGGGGTCAATTTTAAGGAAGATGCCCTAGCAGAATTGGAGTCCAAATAATTCTACTATGCCAATTGCAGTCAACCAATTTTGATTACTCAAGAGAATGTCAATCAACTCAAGGTTCGTCAATCACCAGGCCAGGCTGAACAAAACTATCAAACTCTTATGTTGAGACAGCTGACACGGAAAATGTCAATCAACTCAAGAAATCCCCTGTGAAATTTGCTTCTTTGTTGCTTTGTTCGTTTTGTTCCACAAACCAAAGCTACATATTAAAACCCATTGCCTCACAGTGAGGCAGACCATTAACAGTAAACATAAATGACACTAGGGAATGGTATAGTACATTCCCAAACCCACAGTCATTGAGTGGATTCTGAATCATACTGACCTGTACTTGGTTGACTAGCTGACAAATCTTACGAGAGCAGATAGCCCCATGTTTCTCTTACAGAATGACTGGTGACTCTGAACCCCCAGCCTGTAGTCAGCAATACAGTGCGTACTCAACAGCATTGCCAATTAGAAAGCAAGATATGGTATTAAAAAAAGAAAATCTAGGCTCAGGTAGTAGAACTTGGAATCATCAGTGCTGGAGCTGTAGGGACCAGTTGTCAGTATAAAGTACAGTGGTCAGCTTATCGGAGTAAGGTGCAAAAGAAGTAAAGATTTTAAAAAGTCTAAAAAAGTAGACCACTCCGAAAGTGAAACTTGCGCTCAGCAGCCCAGTACTTAACCCACAGCACCATCAGGGACCCTTAAACATGACAGGCTTGGACAAGCCCTGGGGCAGTTCTGCGTTGCCCTGAAGAGTCACGACAGGAGACACAAGGAGTTACGGTCAACTGAACAGCAAGATATTTGGCTTGGCTTTAGACTGTGGGGAAGGCAGAAGTTCAGATGTGGACGTCTAGATGATAAAGATACTTGTATACATTGAGTAGGAAGTTGGATGAATTTTTGAGATAGGAATGGCCTAGGATACTGTGGCGCAGATAGTGTGCTTGAAACTTGAAAATGAATAAGATTCCAATGACTGTATGTGGCTCTGAGGACTGAATGACTGAGCCCTGGGGTATTCCTAGGTGAGAATGTCAGAGGAAACAAAGAATCCCGCCCCGAGACTGAGTAAGCTGCGGTCTAGGAGCGCCGGACTAACAGCTGTGGTCGAAGCTGTGCCGAAGGCCACGTGAAGACAATGAAGTGCGGAGGAGGGCTGCATGGCCTCCTGTGGCAGTAGCAGAAAGTTATTTCTTAAAATGGGATGTTCAATTATTGAATTCCAATTAAGACCAGTTTCAATTATCTATTTAAAAATGGAAAATAATTAATGATCATTCAACTGCATTGAGTTTAGCTCCTTGGCCACGTTTTAAATGCCTTTGTACCAAAAACAAGAGTAGGCAGCAGAAGGGACATAAAAATAGAAGAGTGGCTTGCTTTTGTTCCTACTGCCTCCCACCTTTATATCCCATTAATATCTGTGTATCTCATATGGCTTCCTCTCCACTCTTTCTAATTTTCAAATTCCAACTGACATGATTAATTTAGCAATGTCTATGCATTAGGAGGCGTACAGATATTAACAATGTGTTAGCATGAAATCCACCTAGAAATTGTAATTATAGTTTCCAAACCCAATTTGGATATAGAAACTGAGACATAGTCTGACAAAGCAATTGAAATTGAGTTTCCTGGAAAATCTGAATATTGGACTATTATAAGCATAACCATCCTATGTTCCTTTTAAGAAAAATTGTCTTAACAAGAGCACTACTGCTTGCAATCCAAGCATCCTAGCTAATCGTGAGACTAACTCAGGCACAACTGGAAATGGACACAACACGTCGAAAGGTCAATGGGGGCCGTTTCGAGGCTCAGAGGGAGAAATGCAGTGTGGTCCTGGATTTCCCATCATCCTGGGTAGGTGACTAGTCGTTCTGCTAATGTTTCTAAAGGGAAGAACTCAGTACGCTTGCTCACAGCCCAGCAGGATCGTGGAGACGGAAAAGAGAGCAGAATGGCAGTTGGGGCACCCCAGTGTGGGCTGTGACTCCTTCAAGAGCTTGGCACAGCATTTTAAGCCTCTCTAGTCTGCCGTTTTGTCACATATAGAATATTTAGATCAGGCAGTCAGGCCTGGCAAATGGGTGACATGATGCTGCCATCCCTCCTCTTGGTCCCGGGGCAGCCTCTGCCAATTGACCATGCCACATTTTCCTCATAAATGGTTTCAAAAACATTGTGAACACAACACCTTGCAGAGTCACTATGGATACATTAAGCTTGGCACATAAAATGAAGATGATTTGCCATTCTACCCAACGATGACATTGCTTAAGCCATGGCTATGATTGTAATTCTTGAGATACACAAAGTATTTTCTTTCAAAAAGCAAAGTGCTTTTAAGAATAACTCTGAATTTCTAATTCCTACATAAATATTGGTAGATTAAATAGACAACTATCTGTTGACTTTAAGATCTGACTTTGTCAGAGAAGTGGGGGAAGGGAGACTCCGGATAGGGCAAGATATGACAAAATAACGATGTATAATTTACCAAGGGCACATAAGGGAGGGGGGAGCAGGGAGGGAGAGGGAAAAAAAAGAGGACCTGATGCAAAGGGCTTAAGTGGAGAGCAAATGCTTTGAGAATGATTGGGGCAGGGAATGTACGGATGTGCTTTATACAATTGATGTATGTATATGTATGGGTTGTAATAAGAGTTGTATGAGTCCCTAATAAAATGTAAAAAAAGAAAAGAGGAGGAAAAAAAAGAAAATCATTAGGGAAAAGAATGTACAGATGTGCTTTATACAATTGATATATGTATGGACTGTGATATGAGTTGTATGAGCCCCTAATAAATTGTTTAAAAAAAATCTGACTTTGTGTTGAGCTTGCTCTTTGAGGTATGTACTTTTTAAAAAATCTCCATTTTACGGACTAGTAAACCAAACGTCAGAGCAGTTAAGAAATAACACGTAGGCACATACATGTACATGTCTTTGTTCCAAGACTGCTCTTACAAGATACCTCAAAGTGGATGGATCTTAAAAACAGACGTGTATTGTGAATAGAATTCCAAATCAAGGTTGAGGTTCAGTATGTTGCGGCCTTCTGAGCACTCAGAGAGGCATTGCACTTGGCCTCTCTCTTGGCTTCTGGTGGGATGCCAGCAATCGATGTCATTCCTTGACTTGCAGATGTATCTGTTACCTTTGATTCGATGTCATGCAGATAGGAACTCGCCCTACTGTGGGATGAACTCATATTGCTCTAACTGGTAAGATCGCAAAGAAGGACTTTCTAAACACATTACTCACAAGTACCAGGGGTAAAGTCTTCAACATTTTGGGGTAAGAAAGATATAATTCAATGAATAGCAACAAAAGAGTACAAATATGCGTATCTATTTATTTATGTATATTTAAGGATTGACGTGTGTGTGTGTGTGTGTGTGTATACAGAGAGGGGGAGACAGAATAGAATCTATGAGATGGTAATAAGTTAGGGACTGCTGTATTGAAGATGAACTCTTGAAAAAATCCAAGCTGATTAATACTGCTGGTTCTTTAATCAGACAGTTTTCTCTTTACCAACAAAACTAGCAAAAGCATTCATCCTGGCTAATGCACTTGACTCTGGAAAAAGCAACAGAAAGTACCAAGGCTTCAGCTAGTTCCCACTCTTTTATTTAACATTCCTCTCTCTGCCTGACATTTTTCTTTGTTCTTAGGGGCATAGCTCTAGCTTCCTCCCACAGATCTCTTGCCTGGCAAGAATGGCACAAACTCTAAACATTGTTCTTCCCCCACAGATGTCAGAAATGCATGAGCATGGAGTGTGGGTGGCAAAGAAGGAGGGAACTGAGGGTGGCAAAGAAGGAGGGAACCGAGGCAGGCAAAGGAGATATCGATTTTTCTGTGATGCAATTATACACGGCCTCCATCCCCCTAAGGGGGCTACAATCCTTACTGTCCATACAATCAAGGAGCCAGACACACTGCGCTGCACACCGGCGGCAGCTGTAGTGCCCTGGGAGGTGCCCTGGGAGTTACCGGCTCTGCACTCTAGAGGCTTGTGGTTTGTTAGCAAAGCCAAGGCACGCAGGTATGCAGGACTAGGTGCTTTATATAGAAAGAGAAAGAGATTTAGCTGCTTTTATATTTTTTCTAAATGCTAGCTATACTTTTCACAACTTCACAAAAATGAATCCTGTACACTTATTAAATGTCTCTCACTCACTGCCATCAAGTTGATTCTGACAAACGATGGCACTATAAGGCAGAGTAACGTGGTCCCTATGAGTTTCCTAGGCTGTCAGTCTGTAGGGGAGCAGAAAGCTCCATCTTTCTCCCTCTGAACAGCTGATGGGTTTGAACTGTCGCTTTTCAGTTAGATGATCAATGCATAATTCACTATGCCACCCTTTGAACTTATTGAGATGATCACTGGATAAGACATTTTAGTTATATTTGGTTTTATTGTTTCTGATAGAAAATGGCAAATGTTAATGTAAGGAAAATATCCTAAATTAAATGTAAAATTAACATTTTTCCCCAGACGGAAGAATATCACCAAGTAGCAGTCGCTCTGAACAGGCAGACACCTGCAATGCAGGGTTGAACTTCAGTGATGGAAACACAGGCAACTTCCTTTATCTCCCCCCCCCAAACTTTACTACACAATCTGGAAATTTCTGAGCAATGTTTCCCACTGTAAACATCTAAGGAGCCCCGGTGATGCAATGGGGTACGGTTCTACATTGAGATGCTAAGCACTAGACCAGTAGTTCAAAACTCTTGCTAGCAACTCAGTGGGAGAAAGATGAGGCTCTCCACTCCTGTAAAGATTTGCAGCCCCGGAAGCCCACGCGGGTGGTTATGCTCTGCCATAAAGGCTCACCCTGAGTCAGAATTGATTCAATGTCAGTGAATTTGATATTGCTGATGAAAACATAATAATCCCATTAAGTTCTGATATCTAAAATTTAACTAATACTTTTCCACAGATTAACTTGTTTGTTTCCAGAAGGATATTATGCAGTAGGTTCTACAAAGCCTAGGGAAAGGCTTTATGGACTTGTTCTAAGTATCTTGGCCAATTTATAAAGATACAATACTTAGACCAAGGTTTGTGAGTGGCAATGTAGCCAGTTTAAAAGAGAAAGCCTCTGGTTTCCTGTTAATGCTGTATCTGTCCTATCAGTCAATGACCAAACAGACATGGCTTTGCACATCCTGCTTGGTGAAGCAGAGGGGAGTGGGGACAAGTAAGGCCTTGGATGAGGTGGATTCACACAGTGTCTGTCACAATGGGCGCCAGCATTTAAGAACAATTGAATTGTGAGGCTGGTGCAGGATCGGGCAGGGTGCTGTTGTGTTGTGTATAGGATCGCTATGGTTCAGAACCGATTCGATGGCCCCTAACAACAACAAGCAGACAGTTTTCACAGATCTTCACAAAAGCAAACAGAATCTTCAAATAAGTTAATTAGGAAGGGTTCATCCATAGTCTGACTCTAGATGTGTGTTCTTTCTACAGTTCACACTCTGCAGCCCAAACAGCCAGATGCCTCCTTTCCTCAAGCCAGCATATCACCTCCACTGTCAACGTCAGAGAATCTCATACAGTCTCAAGGTATGACCTCTGTGTTTGGGGGGCGGGAGAGGGGGCAATATTTGCTTTATTTGTTCAACCCCTCTACACACACACACACAAACGCACACACACACACACACACACACACACACAGCTCTGACAATTTGAGTTCACAAAACAGAGTTCTTCCAGGGTGGGATTACATTTCTTCACAGTGAGCACAGTTTATCTATAAATCCTAGAAGTTTCTTAAATGTGGAGAGGTGAGAATTGTGAAGAATGGTGCCCATTAATAAAGCTGACATATTTTTTGTTTCTTAAAAAAACAGGCACGGAGAATGGAAAAAATGCAAGCTCTGCTTCGATGAGTCCCTCTTATTCCAGTGAGTAACAGGTGTACCTCCATTCCTGGCACTTGAAAAGCAACACTAGTTGAATGAGCCCATACCAGAAGGGGTTAGGTCATGGACGTGGATAGCCTTTTCTCAACTGTCCTGAACCTTCATTTCCATGGCAAACCTGATCTAATAGTCCCCTCTCTAGAATCCCCTACAGATACGCTTGGTCTTCATAAGCATGCCTTGGGGAGTTTCCCCTGCCTTAATGCTAACACATTTTACCACCAAGGGCCCAAGTTATTTAGTGTCAGAGGGGCCAAAGTGCACAGACGAAAATCCCCATAAATTGAATGCTCACCTTACAGAGCTTCATCTTAATGTTAAAAATGTCCTATTTTATCAAATAAGTATAGGAGGGTAAGTAAAAAAAAACATTACTAGTAGGATTATACATTAGACCACAAAACTGTCTCTATGATCAGGGATGGCTGTAGACACGCTCACTCAGTAATACATTTGTCATAATCTCATGAGAGTGTAATTTTTAAAATAAAATTCAAGTAAAACCGTGGCTTTGAGGAGATTTGTTGGACCCCTTAAATTCAAGTCAATTAGGTCAGCTCAGAAGGTTATGGTGCTTGTTTGGGTCAATTAAATAAAAGAATACTCTCGATAGATTTTCTTAGTGAGTACAGGACAATTATAGAACCTCATGAGCAAGAGAAACTAACCAAACTCACTGCTATCAAGTCAGTTTTGACTCATCACAACCATATAGGGCTTTTTGAGAAGATTGAAAATTGCACTGGAAAGGAAAAGGCAAGGAGGTACTCTCTGCGCCCCAACCAGACCCCTCCCCATCACAACAGTGCACATGCCCCTTCTTGGAGCGTAACAGAGGCTGCTCTACAAGGATTCTGTTGGACAGTTTTACTCCATTTATCCTACAACCTTGATCTTTTAGTCCCCAAACTCAAAGAACATTTAAAAGGAACATGATCTGATTCCCTTGAGGATCTAAAAATTGACAGAATTCTTTGGGAAATGGTTATCAAGATGGTAATTCTGTCTTCTGAAATGTATAAGCCTATGTAGCTGATAGCTCGATAAAATATATTTTGCCTCAATAATTGTCTTTTAAACATGTCAGTTACTGTCCAGAAAAAAGGACAGGCATTTGTTTGTTTGTTTGTTTGTTTAAAGTAAAAACCCTTGTCTTCCAAAAAAAACCCAAAAAACCAAGAAAAGAAAATATTCTTCATGACTTATTGCAGGAATATTTGACTTTCTGAAACAGAAATTCTTGCAGGACTACTCAACAGTGCCAAGCACACACAGGCACGCAAACACACATGTGTGCACATACATGTATGTGTGTGTGTGTGTGTGTGTATATATATATATATATATATTAAGTCACAGTGTTTATTTTTAAAACAATATCCATTGCCATACCCACTTAGAGCCACTTAAAATTTGTTCCATTGTAAGTTTTAAGATAGTGTTGTGGGAAAATGTTTTTGAATTATTTTAGAAAGCTGGCATTCTGGCTAGTGGATTCACAATATAGGCTATATCCTTTTTTCAGTAACTTTATTACAAAATCCTAAGGAAACAGTAAATAAATAGAGCTAACTTTAGAGTTAGAGGACATCTCAGGTCCTCCATCTCCTCTTCCTTCCAGTCACCAAGAAGAAGGGAGAATGGTGTCCCTTCAGTTGGAATATTGGTTCAGAAAGGCTACAAGACTGACATCCAGTGGATATGTCAGAAATGACAACTGGAACAAACCTCATGAATCAGACTCCTCTTCCTTCCCTAAAATAAAATATTCTTAATAGATTGACATTTAAAGATTGATATTGAGAAATATAGATTGATAATGATAAAAATGCATCCATTTGCTTATTAGGAGCTGCTTCAGTTGACAATGTCTCCATCATTATTTTAGGTGTTATTTTGCCCGTGGTTATTGCTTTGATTGTAATAACACTTTCAGTATTTGCTCTGGTGGGTTTATACCGAATATGCCGGAAGACAGACCCAGGTAGGTAACAGTGTTTCTGTTCTGTTTTCCTGAAATAAATAAGCATTCATGTCCCACTGAAACTTAAATTTAAGCTTTTAAGAGACGATAAGAGCTACAGGAAGAAATAAAATGCCATTTTGCTTGAAAACTGAAATGAGAGAGAAGGGGTAGACAACTGAGTGCTAGGGGTTGGAATTAGCAACCTTTTATGGGTGTTATCTAATATGGGTAAATTCTTCCTAATGAATTTGCCCGTTAGACAAATGGCAAGAATAATTTGGTGTAAAAGGAAGATTTTGTTTATAGTGAAAATTGGTTTCATCCTCATTCAATAGAGCATCAAGGGAGATCGTGCAAAGAATCCTGTTGGTTTTTTTCTTCCAGTTGCTTTTGATGTGACTCCAACACCTGGCATCCCCAGGTGTGTCTGAGTAGAAATGTTCTCCACAGACTTTTCCGTTGAGGTGCCGCAGGGTTGACTCCAACGGTCTGTCTTTCAGTTAGGTGTTTGCACCCCCATATGAGGAAGCTATGAGCAAAAGTCAACTTGACAACTGGTTGTACTGTGTTTTAGCTGTTTGTCTGTGTGTCTTCCCACCCTAAAGTCTAGCGAACCCTGCGAGTCACGAACCACAAATTGGTCACATTGCGTTGAGCAATACATAACTCAATCCCTTTTACTCATAGTCACCCTTTAAGGCCCCATAAGGTTTCCAATGCTATGAATCTTTAGGGAAACTAACTGCTTTCTCCTATGGAGTGCATGGTGTATTAAAACCACGGACCTTTTGTTTACAAGCCTAGTATTTTAATCACTTTGCCACCCAAGCTCCTCAGCTAATACAAAGCAGACTTTATAACATGCTTGCTGAGTTAAATTTCAACATTTTAATAAAATGAAAAGCTCTCTTACAACTTTTGGATACAAAATATTACATCAATAATCTCTACAATTTTGAAAGCTGCTACAAAGTAAAGAAGTACTTTTTGCAGACATATAAGCCCCACCTTTCTTCATTCACACCATGGCCACCGTGCACTGGCCACCAGCACATGCTGTCCCTGAGGTCAATCACTATGAGCATGCCATATCAACAATTTGCAAGGGAAAGCTGCAAAGGAAAAACAGTCTTCACTGGTTATGCATTGGGCTGCGATCCCCATGGTGGGCAGTTCGAAACCAGCAGCAGCTCCGCAGGAGAAAGCCTGGACTTTCTACTCCTGTAAGTGGTTACAGTCTTACAAACCCACAGGGGTCTCTATGAGTCAGTATGGACTCAACGGCAATAAGTAGAAGATAGAGAAAAACCAACGCATTTTCCTTTGCAAGCCAATGAAGCAACTTCGTAATAATATCTGAAAGATGTTTCCTTAGACAGTTTCCAGAGGGGAGATTGCAATTTTAACAATCAGTTTAATTTCTCTAAGTTTCTAAACCACCAATTTTCCTGATGGAAAATCAGTCATCCAAGTTAAACATGGGGAGTGTGGAATACATAAAGTACAAAGAAATAAAACCCTCTGTCCCAGGTTCACTTATAAAAGTATCTTTTTCTGAAAAACTGCTATGCATTTGGATATTTGGAAATAAGTTATTTGAAAGCTACATAGTCTATTCAAGACGATGGATGAATTACGACATTTACAAAATAATGTGTAACATTTCTACAGCAGTGGAAAGTTCTCATGAAGATATATGGTACTTAGTAATCAAGTTTGTACAATTAAGAAAATATTTCTGGTTATTTTAATTTTGTTTTATAAACAGAATTTGCAGCATTGGTTTCATTAAATTAGCACCATTAAACACCCATGGTTAATCGCTCTTCAAGTATGTGGGTGAGACTTCATTAAGTTCAGAAAATGAGCAAATCCACTCTGCTCTCTGAAAGACAACAAAATATTCCAATATAAAAGCAAACTTATCTGGATGTTGTTGACAGTGGTCTTAACTTTAATCCCAAGAGGAAGGATGTAAATCTATTGGCATGCATTGATGCATCCATCAATATAGTACTAAAAGGAAAAAATATGAAAAATAAACATTTTAAAAGTTCACTTGGCAATGGGAATATAATCATTACAGAAGATATCATGCATAATACATCATAAAACATCCCCTAAAATATGTTATATCCCTATTGAGGCCTGGGCACAAGATGGCAGCTTAGTTGCACACACCAAGCCAACGTCCTATAGCAAAGACCCAAGAAACCAACTGAACCAGCTACAAAGGACCAGCTGGAAACCCCAAGGAGCAACGTATCCAAAGTACTTTGAAGGACAAAGTATTAGAACATTGAATAAAAGAAAACAACTTGCTGAAAACAGAGGATGAGGAGATTTACAAATTCTAGGTGTTAGGCCAGCCAGCCTGCTTCAGCGTGGCTGCCTTGAGATGAAGCAACGTAAGAATTGGGATGAGGAGCATAGAACGATGCCCGAGTAGAAGGCAGAGCTGCTGTGTAGACCAATGGAAACATTTCTGGACATGGACTACTTACCTCAACTAACACAAACAGAGGTTCAAAAGCTGAAAGACTCATAACCAAAGAAGACACCAAATATGTCACTAAAAAACTCTCAACATCATTTTCAATACATCATTTCATCAAATGGTGATGGCAACATATGTACAAATGTGTTCGATACAATTGAGGTATGGAATGTCGTAAGAGCTGTAAGAGCCCCCAATAAAGTGATTTATTAAAAAAAAAGAAAAGAAAAAGTTTTCATCAATGCCTTGGGTGACAGTATCGTTTGGATGCCAGAACTCTGAGAGGTGAAAGGCTGGATTATCGTGGCTATTCTGGGTCACTAGGAATCACCCAGAACTGTGTCATGGAAAAAAGGACAAAAAAGGAACCATCCCATTTGGGGTGAAGTTTTGTCATCCGTCAAATAAAGGTAATCCGCTCGCCTCAGAGGATTTCCATAACGGAAAGAGATCATAAAAGTGAAACCACCTAATGCAACAACTGGCACATAAGTGAGATTGATAAGCAGTAGCTTCCTTCCCTTGTTAATAAAATCAATTTACCTCCAAAACACAGACCCTCAACAAAGTAAAGCATCCTCCTGTCAGTCTGCGCAGCTTCTCTGCAGAATTCTGTCAAATGTCCAGAGCGTGTAAAAGAAAGGAGGACTCGGATTCATTCTATGATGCCAATATGATGTTGATACCAAACCCGAGGGTGGGGGAGGGGCCATCCAAGAGGGATTCCAAACTTTAGTCAAAAATGGAGCTAAAAGATACTGGAATTTTCCATGAATTTAGTTCCATGATTTTCCATGAATATCCCAGTCAGTTCTAATGAAACACATAACGCAGGAGGTGATTACTGGTTTACTGGGTTAAAATGCTCAGGACCATGGTGTGAAGGGACAATTTAGTCTGTTAGCATAACATCGTCTGCATCCTGGTTTAGTGATTCGCATCTAGGGTTTGAAAGGCCTGAACGGCCATCTGTAATACAACTCTCGGTCTTTACTCCTTTGGAGTAAAAGACACGGAAGGAAACCAAAGCATGAAGAAGAAATTAGTCCACAAGGCGATCTGTGCCCAGGAGCAGCGACCTCCTCGTTCCCAAGGACAGGACTGTGATGCACGGTGACTGCAACTGCTGGCAGTTCAGACCAGGGACACGATACGAAGTTCCAGATAAAATGGGTGAAAAACACAGCATAAATTCAGAATTCCATAAAGGCCAAATACTAAGCCAAATAGAGAATGTTGACACATTGTGTAATTAATGTCATGGATCAATTTGTACAAAAAAATGTTACTCAAGAACCTAATTTGCTGTGCAAACTTTCACAGAAACTATTCTTTCAAAAACAGAAACAAGCACAAAACCCTCCTGACAGCAGGAAAGGCCAGAATATGAACACAATCGATTAAATCCTAGCAATTAAGAAGCGCTCTGGTGATGTGGGGGTTACATGTTGAGCTGCAAGCCCCCGGCCTGCAGTTCTAAACCATCAGTTAGTTGCTCCACAGGAGAAAGATGAGGCTTTCTGCTCCCATGAGAGTTTCAGCCCCCAAGCCCACAAGGGCAGTTCTACTCGGACCTGTGGTGCGGCAGTGAACTTGGTTTGATATTTTAATTTAGTTATTCTGGGATGTTTTAGCCAAAGTGTCAGAAAAGGAAGTAGCTAAAATATTGCTAGCAATCAAAAATTTTTATGAAGGAGTATGCTCAAAACAGGTGAATTAAATTCAGAGAACATACTATTTAACTACTTTTGTTGTTGTTGTATTTGACTTTGTGGTCAAATCACACTAGTACTTTCCACATGAAAAATGAATATTGTACATGTAACTATTTTGCTAACCTAACCAAAGATAAGCAGTTGATATATTTAAATAAAGTTTTCTAAAGGCTAATCTTTGAAATTTACTAGTTTGCAGTTGTGTTAGCTTTATTGCTCTTTAACGTTTAAATTCATTGCTGTTGGACCGACTGTTGATCAAACCAGTAATGGAGAGCAAAGATTCGAATCTGGGATAGACCAAATTAAACTACAGAGAATAAACCAAAATTCCACTGCCATCAAGTGGTTTCAAAATCCTAAAAACTATATATGGCAGAGTCTGTAGCACTGAGCAGAACTGTCCCGTGGGGTTTTCAGGCCTGGAGATCTTCATGGAAACGGACAGCCATGTCTTTCTCATTGGAGCAACTGGTAGGTTTGAGGCACCTAGCTTTTGGTTTACAGCAGAGTGCATTCCCCACTGAGCCATGAGGGCTCGTTCGACTTGACCGGACTGTTGGTTGTGTTTAGTTGCTGTTAGTTGGTGCCATCTCACAGCAGCCGAAACACCACAGAAAGAAACACCGCCCCTCCTTCTCCACTTCACACTTGGTGGATCGACTCTGTGGACACATCTCATGGAGAGGTTTCCTCTTTTCCCTGACCTTCTACGTTACCAAGCCCGATGTCCCTTTCCAGAAACTGATCTCTCTTAGGTACTTGACCGAGTCTTGACACAAAGTCATGCAAACCTCACATCTAAGCAGCTTTCTGACTATATTTTTTCCAAGACAGATTTGTGTGTACTTTTGGTAACCCAGGATACTTTCAGTATTGTTCAGCAAAGCCCTGATTCAAACGTGGCAATTCTCTAGTATCCCTTAGTCATTGTCCACAGAATAGACTAGAATAAAAAGAGGAGGACAGAGGTATTGTTTAAAAAAAAAGGGGGGGGGAGGAAGCTTACTGAGATTCATTTGGGAATTGAGCATTCCCAATTGACACTTTATTCCTTGCACTTATATTTCTCCAATTAGTGTGACAACAAAAGGATCTGTGACCTGGAACAATGTCAAACCAAGTCTCTCCTCTCTCTCTCTCTCTCTCTCTCTCTCTCTCTCTCTCTCTCTCTCTCTCTCTCTCTCTCTGTCTCTCTCTCTCTCTCACACACACACACACACACACACACACACCATAATGCAAGGTTTGACCACTAATACCCCCAGCAGGAAGTGTATGCCCTTGTGCAGAATGAATCCTTGTGTAGCTCTCACTCAAATATTTGCTCTCAGATGAGTGTGAGGCAACCTGGCAAAACATTGACGTCATTAGCTGTAGTGAGTAGCCTCCATGACATTTTGAGAGACTGAGTCAGTAGGCTTAAGATGTGATTAGAAAGCAATATCTAGACGATGGCTTACCACAAATGGAGCAATGTGCATGCCAAGACAGAGTAGTGTATAAGAGAAAATAGTAAATCCACTTAACTGATAAAAAAGATAATTCACTATTTTGAGGTAAATTTTCTCAGAGATACAGAAGGTGAGGCAAGTTCTGGTGTCTGTGGGATGCACAGTGATAGATAACTGTTTCACAGAGAAAGCAGAAGATCAAAATTTGTTCCAAACTAAGTTCGCCTCTTGATCTATCCCATGAATGTCAGGATCAGAATTAAACAGGCCTCAGGAAGTGGTCTATTATGGAATAAAAAAAGATTCCATTGGTTTTAGAAGAATTATTTCAGAACTTTTAAGCCACACAATAGCTCGGTAGAAAAACAAGAGGCTCAGGGACTTTGTTTCTGGTTTCTGTTTTGTAGTCAAGAACCTTCTAACTGTAATAGCTCTGTCTTCCTCTAGGTACACCGGAAAACGGAAATGACCAGTAAGTACAGCCACTGTCACGATTTTCTAGAAACCCTGACCCTACGTAGGACCCTTTACAGAAGGACAATTACTGAGCTTATACATTTTTCCTCCCTCCTATAGGTATATGTATAGAAAGCACTATTTATGGGGCTTGGGCAAACTATTTTTCAGAGCTCTCTCTATTCAACAGAGATAATCCAGTAACTAAAAGAGAGAAAAAAAACTTTAAGTTTGCCTAAGGTAGTAATTTTTTTTCAAAAATTTGAAAAGAAGGGTGAATATAATTATGAGTGGAAACACCATAGGGAAAAGTATCTAGAGTTTTACAATAGCATTCCCAGTAAGTTTTCAATCTGTCCACCACATTTAGGGGAAATTATGTATCTACCTAGATGTGCGGCTCTAAGTAACTTTCCCCTAACCATTTGTTCGATTTGTTGAACTAAACAAATCAGTGTTTGCTATCCAATCAGTATAACCAAGGTGCTGCGACAAGACCCTTTGTTTTTATGTCAAACAAAAGGAGACAGATCCTGTTGTTACATTTTCTCAATTGACTTGAATTTCAAGCGTGACTTATATGGATGTCTTGGTATGCTAATAAGTTGCAGATTTTAGAAATAATATCCCTAGAGTGCCGACTGTTGTGTATTAGGAATAAGAGATCTTTGAAATGTCCGAAGGAAATAATTGGGGCCAAAGCTGTCTAGGATAGGAAAAGGAAGCACAATGCTATGGTTGACTGCGTTCTCTAAAACTGTGCTGCCAATCACAGCCTTGACTTGTTGCCATAGTTACACTTGG